>NC_091067.1:65668911-65968911 GCF_000393655.2 Nicotiana sylvestris | reverse complement strand
TGGCATCTTTATATCGAATTCTGCACCTTTATCCTCAAACATGACATGATGGCTCCTAGTGAGTTGATACTAGCTTCATGGCCTCCAATAGTATCAGTGACTTTATTTGGTATGCTTTACAATATCTTCAACATTGATTATGGTACATCATTGGCGAGCCCATATGGTCTTGGTGTAGTTGCGCTTCTGAAAGAGGCACACCCTGAATGAAGTCGTGTTGCCATCCAATTGGCCATGATAACCACAACAGATGATCAGTCAAGATGATGATCAAGAGAATGTTGCTGCCATTTGACAAGCACAAAACCAGCATATAAAAACTAAAGCTCGTGCTTGTTAAAGATAGTATAAAAATGGTCAAACCACGACGATTAGGATATTTCTATGCTCTTTATCATTGATTGATCACTATTTAAGAAAACAACAAATTGTGACATAAACGAGGATTACAGTATTTTCATGATCGAAGGTAATAAAAGAGAAGATAAAATAAAATCAAGAATGAACTCTCGGCAAATCTGCAATCTCCCTTGAAAACTTGGAGCCATGTGCTTCTTTTCTCTCTTTTTAGCTACCTAGTGCGGCCAAAAGTCCCTTTTCTAAATCCATAAGATAAGTATTTATACCCTCCTTTTAGCCTAAGCACAGGTCCCACGTTTAAAAAATTTAGTTTTGTGCACATGCATTGCAAGTGTATGTTTCACAATTAGAAAATAAGAATTAACAGTGGACAAATTCTGTAGCTAAACAGCAAAATTCGTTATTTATCCTACTTAACGACGGAATAATGATAGATTATTTTAAAAAATTATTAGTTACGATCAATTTAGCGATAAAATTCGTAGCTAATTCAAAATTTTTTTAGTAGTATTAGGTCATGTAGTACATAGTTTTGTAAAAAAATATTAATGTTATTGAAATAAAGCTCTAAATAAATACTAAGAATAAAGTACAACTTTTTGGGAATGATCAACGTGGATCACGTCGTAATGACTTATTTTTTAAGGTTAAAATAAAAAATAAAATTTTAATCAGATATATATAATTTTTTTACTTAGTATTTGCATTTAAAGACCACCAACGCCCAAGAAACATAAGCCAGTAATTTGCTAACAATATACCAACATAAATTAAATACAATACAAGTTCAACTAAGAAGGGTGCTACTTTAAAATTATTGCAAGATTTTAGTCACACTCTAGTTGGCACAGTGTCCTAAATGGATCACTGCAAACCTTAACTACTACTAAAGGAATGTTAAACAAACTTGATTAAGATTTAAGAAGGGTGCTTTTCGGTCATATTCTAGTTGGCATAGTGCCAAAGATTAACTAGTACTATGACAATTTTTCATTCTTTTAATTTACTGCCACAAGTCCTAAAAATGCACGTAATTTGCACGATGAATAATTGCGAAGATCTTTTCTTTCTTTTTGGAGTAAAATTTCTTATGAAGTTGCAAATATCTTGTAGGTGCACTAATGTGTCACGACCCAAATTCCATTTTAGGTCGTGATGAAGCCCAACATCATTGTTAGGTAAGCCAACATTGATCGACTAGTGAGTTCTCATTTATTTTGTTAAACAATCCCAACATTTATTTAACTTAAATTTAAAACAGTGGATAAATAACGAATCTATAAAGCAACTGAAATGGGAATAACTAAAGGAAATCATAATTATAGGAATCTCTTGTTTTAAAAGTCAAATTTGTATTCCGAGGCCTTAAAAACCTCCTTTTCTCTCACATCAATACGCGTGCATAGTCCGAGTGTATATTTGGAAAGACGTTATGTGTAAAATTGAGAAAAATGCTAATTTTGACCCAGGCCCATGATTCGATGGCTCTGGAGGGTCCGTGGGATAATATGGGACTTGAGCGTATGCCCGAAATTGAATTTTGAGGTTCCTAGCCCGAGAAATGAATTTTTGAAAGAAATTGTTTAACTGAAAATATAAGAGTTTATGGAAATTTCAAGATGTTTGAATTTGATGGTATCGGGCCCGTATTTTGGTTCCGGAACCCGGTACAGGTTTAATATGGTATTTAATTTGGGCATGTAAAATTTGGTAAGAAACAGAATTCGTGATTCGGACTCTCGGTTCTTGAGATTTTTCTTTGATTTTGATGCTAAACTCGTATTTATAGGCGTTATTTTGGCGATTTGATCAAACGAGTAAGTCTGTATGGTTTTTTTATGGCAGTGTGCATGTTTGGTTTGGATCCTCGAGGGCTCAGGTGAGTTTTGGATAGGTTTCGGGCTATTTTGGACTTAGAGATTTCTGCTGTTTTTGCTGTTGCAGGTGCACATATGGTTCCTTCTTCGCGTTCGTGAAGGAACTATCGCAAATGCAGAGAGTAAAAATTGTCTGAAAAAATTTCCTTCTATGCGAACGTGAGGCACAAGTCGCGAATGTAGAGCATTGGGGGCATTACCCTTCGCGAACGCGACCTGGCTATCGCGAACGCGAAGGCCTTTCTGGCAGGGACCTGGGGGAGGGGGCAAATACTCTATGCGAACGCGACGATTGGCTCGCGACCGCGAAGGTCAGGGTGTGAACCTTCTCGAACACGTATAGTATCTCGCAAACGCGAAGGCTCTTCTAGCCAATGCTTCGGGAATGCGACAGGCTTCTCGCGAACGCGAAAAAGACCTATCCAGCGAGTTAAAAATAGAACATAGGTCGAGATTTCTTCAAAATTTCATATCTCCTTCCCTAGAATCTGAACTTAGGAAATTTTTGAAGAGAAATTTCAACACCAAATCATAGGTATGCGTTCTTAAACCCATTTCTTTCATTTTCCATCAAAACCCATTAGATTTCTAAGCAATAAATATTGTTCTTTAAGGGTAGAAATTAGGGATTTTAGGAAAATTGGGGGATTTTACAAATTTGGGGATTTAGGCCTTGATTTGGGATCAGATTCCAAAACTAATTGCATATTTGGGCTTGTGGGTGAATGGGTGAATGGATTTTGGTTCGAACCTCGAGTTTTGACCAATCGGACCCAGGGTCGGGTTTTGACATTTTTGGAAGAATGTTGGGAAATCTGTAATATTTCATTTGAATTGGTTCCTTTGGCTTCAATTACTGTTAATAAGTTAATATTGTCTAGATACAAGTGAATTGGAAGTAGAATCTAAAGGGAAAGCGGTATTTGAGGCTTGAGTTTGGCCATGGAATCCAAGGTAAGTGTTTGGTCTAACCTTAGCTTGAGGGAATAGGTGTTGTGTCTTATTTGCTATATGTTATTATCCAGTACGACGTATAGGTGAGGTGACGAGTATCTATATGCTGGAGTCAACCATGCCTATGAGTCTTATATTAAGATTGTTGTGATTTCACTATGTATTGTTCAAGCTTAAATTGATGATTAGCACTGTGGAACAAGACTTATGATACATTCTTAATAATTGACCATTTGTCGAGTTTTGGCTCAAGTTGAGGTTTAATTTGTGAAGTAACTGTTGAAACTAGATCGGTTATAGCTGATTCCCTTGCCGGGATGATATTATTACTATTGTTGACTCCCTTGCCGGGATGGTATTGTTTCTATTGTGGATTCCCTTGCCGGGATGTTATTATTTCATTTGTTTGGGTAAGGAATAGTGTAAAGCACGAAGGGTGATGCCTTGCACGATATTGTGAGTGAGTGTTAATGTACGAAGGGTGATGCCGTGCCAATATTGTGAGTGTTAATTCATGAAGGGTGATGTTGTGCCATATTATTGAAAGTAAAAGCACGAAGGGTGATGACGTGCAGTTTCTGTTGAGATCTATGGTGAGGATGAGAGTAAAAGCACGAAGGGTGATGACGTGCACTTGTTACTGTCTTGTCCATTCCGTTGCTTCTAGCTTGATATTTACTTTGTCGCTTTACTTTATCATTGTCATAACTTGATATCCCCCCTCAGCATGTTTTCCCTTTTTCCGTCTTATTCTATTTCATTCTTGTTATTATTGCTTCTCGTATATGATTTAATTGCACAAGTTTATATGGATATTGCGTCCTAGCCTCATCACTACTTTGTCGAGGTTAGGCTCGACACTTACTTAGTACATGGGGTCGGTTGTACTAATATTACACTCTGTACTCTTTTGTGCAAATCTCGAGATAGTCATGCAGGCGTCCGTAGGCCTTGTCATCCCCTTCTATCATATTTCCTTCTATTTTATCTATTTTTGAGACAGATTTGTATTTTCTTGTTCAGACCACTGTTTGTAGTATTCGTAGACAGTCTATGACATTGTGACACCAGTTCTAGGTGGAGTTGTATTATGGATCTCATATTAGTATTCGGTTAGATTGTTAAATTATGTCTTTCTGTATTTTATTTCGCTGTTTATGTTATGGTAGCTTGTAAATTGCTAAAAGATAAAGTAAAAAGGTAAACAAATCAGTAACGTTGTCTTGCCTAGCGAGTTCAATGTTAGGCGCTATCACGATCCCGACGGTGGGAAATTCGGGTTGCTACAAGTTGGTATCAGAGCTCTAGGTTGCTTAGGTCTCACAATTCACGGGCAAGCTTAGTAGTGTCTAAGGGATCGGTACGGAAATGTCTGTTCTTATCCCCCAGACGCTACAGAATTTAGGAATGACTTCACATCTATTCTTCTCTGTCGTGCGATTTGATTTCTCAATGCTAATTGAACTCCTACTCTATTCTTTCGCAGATGGTGAGAACACGTGCTTCTTTATCCGCTGATCAGCAGCTCGAGCCCCAATGATAGCTCCTACGAGGGGTAGAGGACGAGGCCAAGGCCGTGCCAGAGGCCGAGGCAGGGGCAGTGCTCAAACCAGAGAAGTAGCACCAATGGCGGAGCCTCAGGTAGAGTTTGAGGAGGAGGATCCAGCCCAGACCGTTCCAGCAAGGCCAGCTCAGGTCCCAAAGGGGTTCATCGCTACCCCGCTCCAAGATGCTCTGGTCCATCTAGTGGGCCTTATGGAGAGTGTCGCTCATGCAGGCTTACTTCCTGTAGCACCAGTCGTCTCTCAGGCTGGGGGAGGAGCACAGACTCCTACTACTCGCACTCCGGAGCAGATGACTCCTCAGTTTCAGACTCCAACAGCTCAGCTAGTTGGAGTAGTTCAGCCGGGTGTGGTAGCTCAGACCGGCTATGTCTGCAGATGATTTGTGAAGGTTGGACAGGTTCACCAAGTTCTTCACTACTACCTATGGAGCTAAATCTTCAGAGGATCCCTGGGACTATTTGGACAGCTATCATGAGGTTCTACGGAACATAGAGATAATGGAGACCAAAAGGGTCGACTTTGCTGCTTTTCATTTGTCAGGTTCCGCCAAGACCTGGTGGAGGGATTATTGTTTGGCTAGACCAGCTGGGTCGCCGGCTTTGACTTGGGACCAGTTCTCTCAGTTATTTCTGGGGAAGTTTCTTCCTATCACTCTAGAGGAGGACTATTAGAGGCAGTTTGAGCATCTCCAGCAGGGTCCTATGGCCGTCACTTAGTACAAGACCAGATTTATTGCCTTGGAATGACATGGTCTTATTATACTTTCCATCGATAGAGAGAGGTGTAGACATGTGATTTTTGACCCTCTCCAAGATTTTATATATTTTAGCGTGTAAATATTTAGTTTAGGCCTAACATAGTTATTTCAACTAATTTTGACTCTGTTTGCTTTATTTTATCACAAAACATAAAAATTACAAAAAAATATTTCTCTTATTTAGCTAGTTAATATTTTTATCTAGTTACTTTTAATTTGTCTACTAAATTCAAAAATACAAAAATATTTCTAGGAATGTTATCTTAATTTTTATAATGATTTTTCTATTTTTTTTATCTTTTAGTACGATATTTTGGAAATACCAAAAAAATAGTTTTATCTTAATGGTCAGTATTATTTTAACAATTATTTTATTTAAGTAGGACTAATTAATAAGTGAGGTCGTATTTTAGTTCCATTCGTGAAGAAAGATTAAAACTTGGGCTCGAGCAACCCATCTTTAGGCCTAATTTTGAACCTAGCCCATAATTCCTAGGCCCATACCACTAACTTAATCCCTACCCCTATATAATAGTAGCTACACCTAAAGCATGGACACCAAAAAAAATGATTGATCCGCCGTTTCTCAAAAGGGACGAGACAAAAACCGAAAAAGAGAAAATGGCCTGACTTCCAAAAAATGGTCCGCCGATGTCAGCGAAATCAGAGATCATCGTCTCCAAGCTAAAAAAAAAGCAAGGCTACTCCTTCACAAAAAATGGAGGACCTCCTTCCAGCTTCTTCTTAACAGATAACCCAAACGACCTCTGCCCTTTCCTTGGATCTCACACCAATGAGCCATTTTCTTCTAAAAAACAAAAACACATTCAAAAACCATCCTTAGCAGCAGCAAAAGACCTCTAAAAATAAGTTCAAACCAGCTTTTTCTTTCTCCCTAAATAGTATGAAACCCGTCCAAATAAGCTTAAAAGAAAACGCAACTTGGACAACCGCATTTGAATTTTTCGTCGTCGGTCGACGTCGCTAGTCTGAGGTTCCATTGGAGGTCCTGACCGCTGGCCGATTTTTTTCGGTTTCTAAATATTCAGAGATGGTTCACCATTGAAATTGCAATTTTGAGGTCCATTTCTCTTAACCCGTTCTTAATTAATGTGATGCGCTTTTGGTGCCTTACAAGTTTTAATGATGAAGGAAGAATTTGATAATTGCTAAAGTGTTTACTTCCTTGCTTATGTGTGTCGATATTTTTCAAGACGGGAAATTAACATGTTTAATCTTGTCTTAATGTTATTTCTGGTTTGTTGGTTTGATTTATCTAGTTTGTTGGTTTGATTTGTTTTTTACTCTTTTTCATTTACCAGTAATGTTAATCTCGAGTGGCAGTGAGTTTGTTGTTAGGAGGAAAATCGAGATTTTGGGCAAAAGGACAATTGGTTTGGGATTGGCTGTTGATGAAAATTTTCGTTTCAATTAGATGGAAAATTAGCCAATACGTGACAGATCACGTGAGAATAAAAGTTCTAATATGGACCTTCACAACTAATTTGCTTATTTTTTTTGCCACAATGAATTACATAACTTTGAACAATCTCAAATTAGCTTTAGGACAATAATCATGAACATTTGTAGTTTGCTTTAAATTGAATACAATCCTTTTAAAATAAGTCGAGGTGTTCCATGCCAAATAAAACCCCAAGACTCATGGCCCTCAATTAATTAATTTTAATCCTTTAGAAATCGAGGTGTGCCATTTAGTTGAATTTTCTATGGCCCTCGCAAACTTGAAAGTGCGTAGTTGCTTTAGGCGCGCAATTTAAATTAACTTCTTTAAACTTGGGTGTGCATTTCATGTGACCCAAATCCAAATCTCAACAATGCTAAATAAAATGTGTCGTGAACCGCGGGTGCATTTTATGTGGCGTGGTTCAAGACGTGTTTTAGATAACGTTGAATATTTCCTAAAATTAATTAAAAGCGGTTTTTAAAGTTAGAAATGTACATAGGTTTAAAAGTGTTTTAAAATCAGATAATTAGGCCAATTATAATAGTTGAGCGACTATGCTAGAACCACAGAACTCGGGAATGCCTAACACCTTCTCTCGGGTTAACAGAATTCCTTACCCGAATTTCTGTGTTCGCGGACTGTAATACAGAGTCAATCTTTTCCTCGATTCGGGATTCTAAATCGGTGACTTGGGACACCATAAATTATCCCAAGTGGCGACTCTGAATTTTTTTTAAATGAAATAATCTCGTTTCTATTGTCACTTTAATTGGATAAAATTTCCTTATACACCCTTTACGGGGGTGTAGAAAAAAGGAGGTGTGACAAGAGAGTGAGGAGATTTTTTGAGGGACTAGCTCAGCCTATCAGATTACAGATGGCTAAGGAGAGAGGGAGTGAGATTTCCTTACAGGATGCAACCAATGTGGCCAGAAGAGTTGAGATGGTTCTATTACAAGGGTATGGTTAGTGGTCTGACACGAGGCCTCGTCATTCTGGAAGGTTCAGTGTGGCCTCATCTGGAGGTAAGGATTCTTTTGGTAGGGGCCATCCTCATAAGCCGTTTCATTCAGCACTTCAGGCTTCTCACGGTGCTCCAGGTGGCCGTGGTTCTCATATGCAGTATTTTGATCAGTTGTCCTACAGTGCAGCACTAGCTCCTATTAGTGCACAACTACTCCAGAGTTTTCAGGGTGGTTGCTCAGGCCGTCAGGATTAGTTTCTAGGTTAGTAGTCCCAGCAGCAGAGGGCTTGTTATACTTGTGGCGATATGAGGCACATTGCTAGGTTTTTCCCTCGAGCTTTGAGTAGTTCTCAGCACCAAGGTTATCGTGTTATATTTCCAGCACCGGGTGTTCCACCGCTCGTTCAGCCAGCTAGAGGTAGTGGTCGAGGTGTTAGAGGTGGAGGTCAGGCCGTTAGAGGTGGAGGTCGGGCACCTAGAGGTGGAGGCCAACCAGTAGGAGGTCGTCATCAGGATGAGTGATGGGGCCCAGCCCCGATGTTATGCTATTCTAGCCAGACCTGAGGCGGAGGCCTTTGATGCATTTATCACAGGTACTATATATTGATAAAATCGGAGAGCCTGATTTTACTATCACTATGTCTTTTCATAGCTTCACCTCGAAGGCTCGGGGGTACGGTTCGAGGTTTTGACCTCGAGGGTTCTTTGTGGCCGACCTCAGGGCGGCTTAAATTGATGGTTATCATGGATAAATGGGAAGTTCCCTAGGCACGTGGTCAAATCTCACAAGACCTACAAGAATAGTACCAGTCTGTACCATACTTCTAAATAGCTGTACCAGCTACATTTCTTTTTAATAAATGCAAATGTACTATGTTGGAAATTCCCCTCCTATATAAAGGGGACCCTTGTTATTTTTTTGCACACATGACAAGATAATAGACTCAATACACAAAATTCGATACAAGAACAAGAACATTCTCTGCTCTCTAACTTAAACACAATCTCCCTTTGTTCTATTGCTTACGTTTATTGCTTACATTTATTGTATTTCATTAATTGTTCTTCATTTATTGCTCACTGTTGATCATAAAGAGCCTTCATCAAAGCTCTCAAAATAGTTAGACATTCATTAGCTGTCAACAGCTCAGTATCTAGCTAGACCTCAAGGCCCCGATTCTCGACCACTCGGTTTGCTTAAACATACTTTTTCATGTTCTTATCTCATTTTTTTGTCTCATGCTTAGTATCTACTGCTTAACAACTAGCATAAAAATGAATCACTTATTTTTAGAACCACAAAATCAAATATAATTATGATTACCATTTTCAAGGTAAACAGTTTGGCGCCCACCGTAGGGCTAAAAATAATAGTAGTGGTTTTCTTGATGGTTTACTGCATAACGCAAGTTATTCTTTGCACTTTTTTTGTCCAAGAATCTTTGATTTCAGGTCAAAATATCTAACTCCGTGAACGCATATGAAAATAACGCTCTTGAGGACCGTGGAGAAAATGGTGTAGCTGTTCCAGGTATTGATGTACTACCACAAATCCCTGAGAGTGCACCAGAACCTCTCCCTATGGGTATGGTTTCATGCAACTCCCAACGCATTGAGGTTTGTGCCCACATTAACAGGAGTACGCCAAGAAAATCAACAAGAAACTCGAAAAAATCCCACCCAGGAAGAAAGAGAGGCAGATAGGAGAAACGGGGCAGGAAAACCTCAGCATGTTGTTCATATGATCATTGGGGGGACCGACATTCCCTAAGGACCCGTGATCAATGGGTAAAAGTGTCTGCTGCAACGGAAGGGTTAATTCGAGGCCACATGTCCGAAGACATCCTTGCATTCATCGAGGAAGATTTCGAGACCTTGACTCGACCACATAACGATGCGCTGGTAATTCGTTTCTCTTGAATAGCATTCAAATTAAATGTGTACTCGTAGATCCAGGTAGCTCGGCCAATGTAATCAAGTCAAAGGTGGTAGAACAACTCGGGCTTCTAGATCAGATCGTACCTCGGAAGAGTCGGGAGGTAAACAGACCCCCGAGGACGATGAGAAAGATTTCCTCTCCCCCCGAACTTTCGTTTCCCCCGAAGAGGCGGATTCCACGAAATTGACTATTAAAGAACTAGAGCAAGCTTTTTTTATCGAACATCTCCCAGATCAGAAGGTATACCTGGGAACGGGACTAACCCCGAAACTCAGGAAAAAACTTATTCAATTTCTTATTAATAACATCGATTGCTTTGTTTGGTCTCATTTACACATGACAGGAATCTCACCGGAAATAACCACCCATCGATTAAGTGTTGACCCGAGATTCAAACTGGTAAAACAAAAGAGGAGACCTCAGTCCGAAGTAAAACACGCATTCATCAAGGATGAGGTAACAAAAATCCTCAAAATAGGGTCTATTAGGGAGGTAAAATATCCTGAATGGCTAGCCAATGTGGTGGTAGTTCCCAAAAAGGGAAATAAGTTAAGAATGTACACAGATTATAAAGACTTAAATAAAGCATGCCCCAGGGATTCATTCCCATTGCCTAACATTGACCACCTGATTGATGCCACAGCCAGTCATGAGACCCTCACTTTTCTCGATGCCTACTCGGGGTATAATCAAATTCAGATGGACCCCAGGGATAGGGATAAGACTTCGTTCATCACGAAGTACAGTACATACCGTTACGATGTAATGCCCTTCGGGCTAAAAAATGCGGGAGCCACGTACCAGCGCCTAGTTAATAAAATGTTCGAACATCAAATAGTCAAATCCATGGAAGTTTATATTGATGACATGCTAGTTAAGTTCTTGCACGCAGAGGACCATTTGACTCATTTGCAGGAGCCATTCGACATCCTCAGAAGCTATAAGATGAAACTCAATCCCGAGAAATGTGCCTTCGGAGTGGGTTCGGGAAAATTCTTAGGCTTCATGGTGTCAAACAAAGGAAACGAGATCAACCCCGATAAAATAAAGGCAATTGAAGAAATCATGGTGGTAAACAATGTGAAGGCCGTGCAATGACTAACTAGGCGGATATCAGCCTTGGACCGATTGATATCGAGATCATCAGACATGAGTCATCATTTCTTCTCCTTACTCAAAAAGAAAAAGACTTTGAATGGACTCCGGAATGCCAACGTGCCTTAGAAGAGTTGAAGCGATATCTGACTAGCCCACTTTTACTCCATATCCCAAAGGAGGATGAGACACTGTATTTAAACATGGACGTATCCTCCGAGATAGCGGTAAGTGGTGTGCTAGTTCGAGAAGAACAAGGTACACAATTCCCTAGTTTATTATGTAAGTTGGACCTTGGGAGATGCCGAAACTAGGTATACGTACCTAGAAAAATTAGCTCTTGCATTAATAAGCGCATCACAAAAATTGAAACCTTACTTCCAATACCATCATATTTGTGTTTTAACAACATATCCTCTTCGAAGCATATTGCATAAGCCCGAATTATCGGGCCGACTTGCCAAATGGGATATCGAACTCGGGAGATATGATATCGAGTATCAACCCCGAACTGCTATCAAGTCCCAAATTCTGGCGGATTTCATGGCTAACTTCTCGCCCTCCCTCGTGCCCGAGGTAGAGAAAGAGCTTTTACTAAAAATAGGCACAACTTTCGAGGTATGGACCATGTTCACTGACGGCGTCTCGAATGTAAGAGGATTTGGGGTCGGCATAGTCCTGAACCCCCTACAGGCGGCATAATCAGGCAATCTATAAAAACTTCAAAGTTGACTAACAACGAAGCCGAATATAAGGCTATGATTGCAGGTCTGGAATTTGCCAACGGCCTAGGAGCTGAAGTCATCGAACCATGATGTGATTCCCTCTTGGTAGTGAATCAGGTAAATGGAAGCTTCGAGGTTTGAGAAGACATGATGCAAAGATACATAGACAAAATTCAAGTCACATTGCACCGCTTCAAAGAATGGACTCTGGTCCACATACCTCGAGAGCAGAATAGCGAGGCTGATGCCCTTGCAAACCTGGGATCATCTATCGAAGAAGATGACCTACTCCCCGTGGCTGTTGTTCAGCTATCCAAATAAGTGATCGAGGAAGGTCATGCCAAGATCAACTCTACTAACATAACATGGGATTAGAGAAATAAATATATCGATTATTTGGAAAGTGGAAAACTACCCGCGGACCCAAATGAATCGAGGGCCATGCGAACCAAAGCAGCCCGATTCTCGCTCGACAAAAATAGAACTCTGTACAGAAGAACCTTTGACAGGCCCATAGCATTATGTTTGCGGCCGGGGGACACGAATTATGTGCTCCCACAAATCCACGAGGGCGCCTACGGAAATCACTCTGGTGCCGATTCCTTAGTCTGAAAGGTGATTAGAACATGCTACTATTGGGACAACATGGAAAAAAATGCCAAAAAATTTGTCCGTAAGTGCGATAAAGGCTAGAGATTTGCCCCGACGTTTCACCAACTCGGTGAGCAGCTGCATTCCGTCTTGTCTCCATGGCCATTTATGAAGTGGGGGATGGACACCGTCGGATCCCTACCAATGACACTAGGTAAAGCTAGATTTATTTTATTTATGACTGACTACTTCTCAAAATGGGTAGAAGCGCAAGCTTTTGAAAGATAAGAGAAAAAGAAGTCATTAACTTCATATGGGACCATATCATGTGCCGATTCGAAATCCCTTCCGAGATAACATGTGATAACGGGAAGCAGTTCATCAGAAGCAAAGTAACGCAGTTCCTCGAGGATCACAAAATAAAAAGAATCATGTCGACACCCTACCACCCGTGTGCAAACGGTCAGGCCCAATCCACAAACAATACCATCATTCAAAACTTAAAAAAAGTTGGAAAGGGCTAAGAGAAAATGGAGAGAAATATTACCCAAAGTGTTGTGGGCATATCAAACAACTCCTAATCAAGCATAGGAGAAACACCTTTCTCTACGGTATATGGTGCCGAGGATTTGATACCGGTAGAGGTCAGAGATCCAAGCGCCAGATTCCGATACACCTCCGAGAGCTCAAACAATGAGGCCATGACTACGACCCTCGAACTACTGGATGAAAAGTGAGAAGCTTCGCTGGTCCGAATGGCTGCCCAAAAACAAAGGATCGAAAGGTACTATAATAAGAGAACAAATCTCCAACATTTCGAAGTCGAGGACTTAGTCCTAAGGAAAGTCACCCTAAATACTCGAAACCCTAATGAAGGAAAACTGGGCCAAAACTAGGAAGGACCATACCATATCCTCGGAGTAATCGACAAAGGGTCCTACAAACGCAGTACCATGGAAGGCGAACAACTTCCAAGCAATTGGAACATATCAATGCTCAAATGTTACTACTGTTAAGGTGTCTGATGGAAGGCGCCAAAACATCCCCTGGCTTGAAGACCTTGGGTTTTAAAGCATGCATCACACTCTTTTCCTTCGATCGGATTTTATCACAAGAAGGGTCTTACCGGCAAGGTTTTTAACGAGACAACATCTATGCGCTACTAAGGAGAACTTAACAAGTGTTCAAGGCTTCTCTGCAATCAACCTCAAACACTGGGGGCATCCCTCGAAATATCACCTTCGTAAAAAAGTCAAGATGAGCCAAAAAGGGTCTCGATAGGAAAATGATGTATCGGGCCAACGGTCGAATGAACCGTGTCCGCATAGAATAATTGAGCCCTTGACGGCAAAAAAATGTATACTTGTAACAAGTAATCAAAGGAGTATCTCTTACTGCATAAAAACGTTTCTCACTTCAAGTGTGCCACTTTTATGAGAAATGGCTCCAGAGCCAAATAATCTCCCGAACACACAAGGACTGACATCAAAAACTCGAAGCCACATGACCTCCGAGTCGAAAACATCAAACTCATAAGCCCTCAATGAGGCAATACCAAGTTTACAAGGAACGACTCCAGAGCCAAGAAACTTTGGATGACTCGGGGACTGTCCTCGACCGTCACCCCCATCGATTTGTCGAAGATCCAAGGCCATAAAAGCCCATGCGGGCAACCTCAAACTCATAAGATCTTCATAAGGCAATACCAAATCTGTAAGACCTCAAGCAAGGCATGAATTATACTTGTACCAAGTAACCAAATATATAAGACCTCAAGCAAGGCGTGAATTATACTGGTTTTAAGTAACCAAATCTGTAAGACCTCAAGTAAGGTATGTTAAAATTTACAAGACCTTGCAAAAAGGCATCATCCCGATCTTAAAGTTAAGGCTACATATTCGAACTTGTAAGACCACTAAAAAGGCATACCCTCGATATAAATGCCGAAACTACTTCACTCGGGGACTGAAAGGCTACGGCCAAACGCAATGACTACGACCACAAGGCTCCGGCCAAACTCACGTGACTCGGGGACGCCCGACCGTTGCTATTAAATCACAGGCCTTCAAATTACTTTGAAGAGAACCGGTTAATCAGGCTACCCTCGACATAAGAAAAAGAGCTTCGATCATATCATCTCAAAACAAAAGGCTTCAAAATAATTCAGCCATCGATCGAAACCTCCCAAGGTGCTCATTTATCGCTACATAACGGCTCACAATCGAGGCTTTTATCTAGACGTCGAAGAATCGAGCGAACACAAAAACTTCAAAAAGTCTTTAACGAGGGAAAGTAAAGCCACATTAGAGGTCGTATCGACCCAATTCATAAGAGCGACTGGCGTTAAATGAGGGAAAATAAAGCCACATTAGAGGTCGTATCGACCTAATGCATAAGATCCACTGTTGCCAGCCTACATTAAGTGGTCGTATCGACCCAATGCGTAAGAGCCACTGTCACTAACCTATATTAAGAGGTCTTACCGACCCGATGCGTAAGAGCCTAAGAGATAGCTTAAAATTTTGAAAACATAAGGGTCAATGAGCTTGAGTCGAAATTCGACTCGTAAACTAAGCCCAAAACAGTTAACTAAAAGCCTAATGGCAAATGTGTAAGAACCTACGAGCCAGCCCAACAAGCCTCAGGGACGATTTATCAACCTAAGGGTTTTACCTCGAAGTCCAATTCATCTGGCTAATCATTGACGAATGTCAAAATTTAAAACAAAGGTAAAACAAAAAAGCCTTTACATACTTGTTGGAAGGTTCACAAAGGTGCATTCACAAGACTTATTGTATGCGGCAAAATCAGAGAACATGATTTATCAATGTCAAGTCATTTCGGTAGAATGCCTCAAGACCCCGAGGATGGGAAGCCATGACCGAGTTCCCGACCTCGGGGATCGTTGAGGCCCGACTCAAAGAAGTCGAAAATCAAAGACAGGACATAAGGGGAAGCTCCCAAGGCACACGACTAAGTCTGATGGGGCCGGCCTATCCAGAGTTTATGCTTAGGCATGGCGTCAAGCAATCCCATCTCTATACTTTGTAATTAATACCTATATACTTGTAGCCGAGTTCCCCTCCTATATAAGGGAACTTGCACTACCTTGTAGAGGATTGATGTTGCTCCATATCTCCAAGTGCAATAATATATCTCTCTCTCTCTCTCTTCTTTCTAAATTGCTCGTTCTCACTGGCCCGAGGCCATTTTAAAAGATTTTTTTAATCATATCCTAACTGTTATCCGATTCTCGATTTCCCCCGATAGCTCGAGCTCGACCCAAAAATTGACTTAGAGGTCCCCCATCGACCAATCCTGCATCCGGGTAACAGCCCCCTCGATTTGATTACAGCCTCATTTTAGCTTGCATTTCATCATTAAACTCCACATTTTTAGCATTATCTGCTCTAAAAACTAGCTCAATAATGGATCACGTATTTTTAGAATTCCATTTACAAATTTAATTGTTATTACCATTTTCACAGTAAACAGTTTGGCGCCCACCGTGGGGCTAAAAATAATAGTGATTATTTTCTTTTTGGTTTCATTGCACAAATGCACATTATCTTTCACACTTTTTCTTGTCCAATATCCTTTGATTTCAAGTCAAAATGTCTGGCTCGGTAAATAGAGTCGAAAACGACAACCTCGAAAATCACAGCAGAAACGGTGTGGCCATTCCAGTGGTTGGCACAATGTCGTAAGACCCCAATAACTCATCTGGGCCAATTATAGTGGACGCAGGTTCACAAGGCATGCAATAGGTCGACAAAGTATCACACACCGATGGGAGCATACAACATATCGACCGACAGGAAGCCCAAAAATCCCCAGATCGAGAAGCACGAGAAGTGAGTCTTCACGATATTTTTAAGATTTTGCAGGCACAACAGTTGGTTGTCGCTCAGCTGCAGAGCCACCCGCAGATTCCCAGCACAGTAGCACTGGAAACAGCTCCCCACGCCGAACGAGTACCCGGAAGATCAAGGAACAACAGATCGATAACACACCCTACCATAGCGAAGATGCTTGGGGATCTCTCCAAGAGGATCGAGTCAGGTCCGTGGAAGTTCATACAGCAGTCATCCCCTGAGGAATTGGTCTTGGAACCTATTTCATGGAAATCTAAAATGTCGGAACTCCCTAAGTGTGATAGGACCCGGATCCCGACGAGCGCACCATCACTTACACGTGCACGGGAAAAGGCAGTGACCTACAAGATGATGAGTTTGAGCCTGTCTTGTGGAAGAAGCCCGAGGAAACACTCTCAAAAGGAACCATGATATGGCGCAGCATAGCGCCTGACCTCACAAACTCGCTTACCGTTCTAACAGATTCCTCCGTAGAGGCACACACCAACACCACCAAAGCAGCAACGGGATGGCCCAACATATCTGAGGCCGAACAAAGGGAGAATGAAATGCCATAGGAAGTCGCACCTCATTCCCTGATGGAATGAACAAGATCACCCCCGATTTGATGACAAGCAACACAGGCCTTCGCCCGAAGCTTAAACGAACCATGCCCGACGACTCCAGGACTTTTCAAATGAAGTTTAATCAGATACCCAACCGAGATATGGTTGGATGCCCGTACCTGGCACCAACCACAAATCAGGGCCGTGGACAACTATCCGGAACCTCCTCGGGCTCGGTATACCCAAGACGGTTAGAAGCGCGGACAACCAATGTACGAGATACTCAAATGCAGAAAGTTGTGAATAGTCCATACTTCAGATAGAAGGCTAGAAGCGCGGGGATTCAATATCCAAGAATGATAGCGGCATCTTCAGTGACATATATCATAGCCTATAGTTTCTAGGTATCGAGGAGGCTATTTAAGACAGTAAAGAAGAGTTAGAGACGATGTGATATCTCTCTTGATGTTCCAGAGTGACATAAGGAAACCTATGATACAAGCAAGTTGAAGGAAGGTTGCGAGTAAT
The DNA here is from genome assembly GCF_000393655.2 of Nicotiana sylvestris. Lineage (NCBI taxonomy): Eukaryota > Viridiplantae > Streptophyta > Magnoliopsida > Solanales > Solanaceae > Nicotiana > Nicotiana sylvestris. The sequence goes on along the minus strand of NC_091067.1, from coordinate 65,951,671 downwards.
ATAAATAAATATAGGTAGGTCACGAGCTTAAGTATGGAAAAGCGACAAGGTTTTAGGAAGTCAAGAGTAAGGATACAAAAGGGCGAGTGAGAAGGTGATGGGAATAGATAAGTCCTCAGGATTAAACCCATGAAAACAAGCAAGCTAATGGTTTATCTAGGTCATAGAAAGCTCAGTATAGCCTGAATGAACTCAAAGGAGTCTAAGACTAATATCATTTGAAAGAGATGAAGGTGTAATTGTGGTAGATAAAGAATGACATTTGGACCTTCGTTTGAATAATGATTTTGTAAAAAAAAAGAGAAGGGGAAAAGATTTCACTAACGGCACTAGATTAGGATACCCCCCCCCATAAGGTGAATAACATTGAGACACTATAAAATGCGATTATGGAAATCACTTCAAATATTCCTCAATGCAACGTAAGCCCTAGCGGCAATGTATTACGTAAGAAGTTTCAAGTATTCAAGTAGAGGATTGTAGATCAACATTGAGATGAATCAACAATGGACGGATACAAGTTACAAAGTATGACATGAGATTAGGCCATGATTCTTAAGACGAACGGTAATGAAGGAGAATTAAAGGACTGAGATTTGTACCTAAAGGATAAGTAACAAAAGTAACTGGGAGCTTGGTAAGCATACCTCAGTAACGATAAATTGAAGTAAAAGTTAAGTATAACCCATGTAGATACAGTAAAGTCATACGAATGGATAGCAAGATCTATGAAATAAGGTATGGCCATATTCGCAAGTTCCACAAAGTATCGAGTCCCAGAGAGGCATCCAATTAAGACTTGTATATGTTTACAAAGTAAGGCCTAAAGATTGACTAAAAGCTAAAAGGAAAAAAGGAAAAATGAATCGCATAAGCGCGCTTACAAAGCCAGGGTCATACAGGATGCATGGTAGGAGGTAGCGGCAGTTGCGAGATTAAAAAGATTTCGACCTCAAGTCATAATATGAGCAAAAAGACTAAAGAGGTGAATACCCTAGACTTTGGATTTATTCAAAGAGCAACTACTTAAATGGCAAGGAGAGTATTAAGGTATTCACAAAAGCTACAAGTTGTGAAAATGATAAGAGCATCAGTCAACATTGAAAGACGAATGTTCCAAAGGAGGGGAATGATGTTACACCCCATAATATTACAATGATGTCACATCCTGCAGCATTTTATAACGATAATGTTATGCCTTGCAGTATTACATTACGATGGTATTACGCTTTGAAATATTATGTTACGACGATGTTGCACCATGTAGTATTGTATGTTGAATTTGTCGTATGGTAATTGGCATCAGTCCAAGTAAAAGATTATTTGGAGACTATAAGGATTATGATATTTCACAAGTGATGAGTAAATTCGTGAAAGTGAAAGGGGAAGAAAGTCAAAGAAAATAAATTTTCGTCAAAGTTTGGCATTTGGGGTAAAATACGGCCCGAGCTAAAATACCCGGTATTTATGAATTAGTGCCATACAATGTACTACATGACTATAAAGTGTACAAGGTATGTTAAAAAGGAGTAGTATTTTAAGTAATTCGAGACAATTCTTAATTATGTGAATAATTGGTTAATTATTTGATTAGTAGAGAATTACCAAGTTAGTTAAAAATGTTGATAATTAATAATGATTTTATTATTATTAAGCATGATATGGAAGCCATATAAATCCCACATGATGACTATTCACATACATACCATGTGGCATGTGTAGAGGAGTTGGTGGCTTACAAGGATGGTTATGAGAAAAATGCATAAATTTACCAAAAAAATAGTATGGATGAAGCTTGGCATTCAAATATTTTCTATATCAAATAGTACAATCAGAAGTTAGCCATTCTTATAAGCTTTAAATACATTTCATTCTCAAAACACTTCACTCAAAATTTTAAACATTACATTGATAATGTGATTTCTTCAACCAATATCCAACGAGGTTCTTAGCACAATTAGCAACGTGATATTTTGCGACTATTAAAGAGTATGGTGCAACCTTTTCCAAGAATATTATATAGATTTTTCCCTACTTCAGATATGTTAAGGCTATCCATTCTTTCTTTTGGAATGATCTATACGACACGAATGAAATGAGCAAATGCACAAATTCCATATATGACTCTATTCATAAAAGTATTAGAACTATCTATGTTCATGAATTTCCATGTGTCATAATATTCTATCATCTGTTCATGGGTCTTAGAAAAATACGAAAGTTGAAAAGAGTTTACTTTATGATATTATTCAAAGACAAAATGGTGTTATGACATTCCGAAAGATTTTATTAATGTACTTTTCATGCATTGCATTCATGTACATTAACCCATGACCAGATGACATTATATACGCGTATATATGTATGTATATATATATATATGGGAAAGGTTATGGCATTATACGTTGTTGATTTTGCCCACAGTGGCCGAGATGATATGATGGGACGCCCTCAGAGGCTAATGATGTTATGAAACATGTACCTATGCAAGACATGACATTCATACGCATATGTATAATACTATAATTATTTCATGATTTACAAAGTTATTCAGACTTACAGGTGGAGTCATTTACTCTACATTTCCTCCATGTTTGTTATGTACTTATTTATGTGCCTTACATACTTGGTACATTATTCATACTGACGTCCCTTTTGCCTGGTGACTCTGCGTTCATGCTCGCAGGTCCTTGATAGATAGGTCTAGAGTCCTCCAAGTAGGGGATCTGCTTAGCGGAAGATGTTGGTGCACTCCATTTGCTTCGGAGTTGCTTGTTTGGTCAGTATGATTTAGATGTGTATTCGGTTATTTTGTATGGCCTTGTCGGCCTATGTTTAATATAAGAATGGTTATTTTGCTCTTAGAGGCCCATATATCTTATGTATAAGGTTGTATTACATGTTGTATTCTACCTATTTCATGAAAACCTCTCTGGTTCAATTATCTATGATAGTATGACATGAAAAGATACGTTATGTTGGTACTCGGTTAAGTAATTATCGGGTGCTCGTCACGGCCCATCAGTTTGGGTCATGGCACATCCGGGCACCGTTAAGATGTATTAGGATTTGCGGCAGCATTATTGGTAGAGGAGGATGATGAAGGATATCGTTGTGTATGTAACTTGGTGTTTGAATTGGCAACATGTAAAGTACGAGCATCAGAGACCTGGTGGTTTATTTCATAAAATCGAGATTCCTTAGTGGAAGTGGGAGCGTATCACTGTGGATTTCGTTATTGGACTCTCACGGACTCAGAGGATGTTTGATGCAGTATGGGTTATTATGGATAGGCTAACCAAGTCAGCGCATTTCATTCCTTTGGCAGTTTCCTATTCTTCGAAGCAATTGACTGAGATCTATATTTGGGAGATTGTTCTCTTCATGGTGTGCCCGTGGCTATTATTTTAGACTGAGGTACGCAGTTTACCTCGCATTTCTAGAGGGAAGTATAGCGTCAGTTGGGTACACGGGCCGAGTTGAGCACATTTCATCCTCAGACTGACGGACAGTCCGAGTGTACTGTTCAGATTTTGGAGGATATTCTCCAAGCATGTGTTATTGACTTTAGAGTTTCTTAGGATCAGTTCTTACCATTAGCAGAGTTTACCTACAATAACAGTTACTAATCGAGCATCCAGATGGCTCCCTATGAGGCTTTATATGGTAGGGTGTGTCGATCGCCGGTTGGGCAGTTTGAGCTGGGAGAGGCTCGGTTGTTGGGTACAAATTTAGTTCAGGATGCCTTGGAGAAGGTTAAGATCATCCAGGATATGCTTCGTACAGCTCAATCAAGGAAGAAGAGTTATGCCGACCGCACGGTTCGAGATGTGGCATTCATGGTCGCAGAGCGAGTGTTGCTTCGGGTATCGCCCATGAAGGGCGTGATGAGATTTGTGAAGAATGGCAAGCTAAGCCCTAGGTTCATCAGGCCTTTTGAGATCCTTGATAGAGTGGGAAAGGTGGCTTACAGACTTGCGTTGACGCCGAGCTTATCACTTGTGCATCCAGTGTTTCATGTGTCCATGCTTCGGAAGTATCACGGTGATCCATCCCACGTGTTAGACTTCAGCACTGTCCAGTTGGACAAGGACTTGACCTATGAGGAGGAGCCGGTAGCTATTCTAGACCGGCAGGTTCGTCAGTTGTGATCGAAGAATTTCCCTTCTGTTCGTGTGCAATGGAAAGGTCAGCCTGCCGAGGTAGCTACCAGGGAGTCCGTGTCCGATATGCGGAGCCAATATCCCCATCTTTTCCCCGACTCAGGTACTTTTCTAAGTCCGTTCGAGGATGAACGATTATTTTAGAGGTGGAGAATGTGATGACCCAAAAGATCATTTTTTTTAAAAAGTCAAATATGTGTTCCAAGAACTTAAAAGCCTCTTTTTGTCTCACCTCGATTCGCATGCATAGTCCGGGCATATATCTGAAAAGTCGTTATCTGTAAAATTGAGAGAAATGCTAATTTTGCCTTTAAAATTGAATTTAAGTTGACTTCGGTCAACATTTTGAGTAAACGGACCTGGACCTGAGATTCGACGGTCCCGGAGGGTCCGTGGGAAAATGTGAGACTTGGCCGTATGCCCGGAATTGAATTCCGATGTCCCCAGACCGAGAAATAAATTTTCGAAAGAAATTATTTAGCTGAAAATATAAAAGTTTATGGAAATTTGAATATGTTTGAATTTGATTGTATCGGGCTTGAATTTTGGTTCTAGAGCCAGGTACAAGTTTAATATGGTATTTAAATTATGCGTGTAAAATTTGTTAAGAAACGGAATTCATATGACGTGAATCGGACCCTTGGTTGTGAAATGGAAACTTTAAGAGTTCTTGAGATTTTTCTTTGATTTTGATGGTAAACTCGTATTTCTAGGCGTTATTTTGGCGATTTAATCACCCAATTAAGTCTGTATGGTGTTTTTAGGGTGGTGTGCATGTTCAGTTTGGAGTCCCGAGGGCTCAGGTGAGTTTCAGATAAGTTTCGGGATGTTTTGGACTTAGATTTCTATTGTTTTTGCTATTGCAGGTGCACAGATGGTTCCTTCTGCACGTTTGCGAAGGAACTCTCGTGAACACGGAGAATAAAAATTGTCTGAAGGAAATTCCTTCTATGCGAATGCAAGGCATAGGTCGCGAATGCGACCTGGCTATCGCAAACGCGAAGGCCTTTCTGGCAGGGACCTGGGGGAGGAGGGAAAATACTCTACGCGAACGCGGCGATTGGCACGTGAAGGTCAGGGGTGAACCTTTACGAAAGCATACAGTATCTCGCGAATGCGAAGGCTCTTCTAGCCAATGCTTCGCGAACGCGACAGGCTTCTCACGACTGCGAAGAAGACCTTTCCAGCGAATTAAAACAGAACCTATGTCGGGATTTCTTCAAAAAAATTTATCTCCTTCCCTAGAATCTGACCTTAGGCGATTTGTGAAGAGAAATTTCAAAACCAAATCATAGGTATGTGTTCTTAAACCCATTTCTTTCATTTTCCATCGACACCCGTTAGATTTCTAAGCCTAAATCTTCTTCTTTAAGGGTAGAAATTAGTGATTTTAGGAGAATTGGGGGATTTTACAAATTTGGGGATTTATACCTTGATTTGGGGTCGAATTCCGAAATTAATTGCATATTTGGGCTCGTGGGTGAATGGGTGAACGAGTTTTGGTTTGAACCTCGAGTTTTGACCAGGCAGGCTCGGGTCGAAATTTTACCTTTTTGGAAGAATGTTGGGAAATCTGTAATTTTTCATTCGAATTGGTTTCATTGGCTTCAATTAATGTTAATAAGTTAATATTGGCTAGATACAAGTGAATGGTAAGTGGAATCTAAAGGGAAAGCGGTATTTGAGGCTTGAGTTTGGTCATAGAATTCGAGGTAAGTGTTTGATCTAACCTTAGCTTGAGGTAATAGGTGTTGTGTCTTATTTGCTATGTGTTAGTGTAGAGTATGACGTATAGGTGAGGTGACGAGTATCTATACGTTGGAGTCAAGCATGCCCGTGAGTCTTATATTAATATTGTTGTGATTTCACTATGTATTGTTCAAGCTTAAATTGATGATTAGCACTATGGAACAAGACTTATGGTAAATTCTTGGTAATTGACCATTTGTCGAATATTGGCTCAAGTTGAGGTTTATTATGTGAAGCAACTGTTGAAACTAGATTGGTTATACCTGATTCCCTTGCCGGGATTATGTTGTTTCTATTGTTGACTCCCTTGCCAGGACGGTATTATTTCTATTATGGATTCCCTTGCCGGGATATTATTTATTTCATTTGTTTGGGTGAGGAAGAGTGTAAAGCACTAAGGGTGATGCCGTGCACGATATTGTGAGTGAGTGTTAATGCACGAAGGGTGATGTCGTGCCAATATTGTGAGTGTTAATGCATGAAGGGTGATGTCGTGCCATAGTATTGAAAGTAAAAGCACGAAGGGTGATTGTCGTGCCATGATTATGAGAGTGTAGAAGCACGAAGGGTGATGCCATGCAGTTTTTGTTGAGATCTATGGTGAGGATGACAGTAAAAGGATGAAGGGTGATGTCGTGCACTTGTTACTATGTTGTCATTTCCGTCTCTTCTAGCTTGATTTTACTTTTTCGCTTTACTTTATCATTGTCATAACCTGATATCCCCCCCTCAGCATGTTTCCCCTTTTTCCGTCTTATTATGTTTCATTCTTTTTATTATGGCTTCTCGTATATGATTTAATTGCACAGGTTTATGTGGTTGTCGCATCCTAGCCTCGTCACTACTTCGTCGAGCTTAGGCTCAACACTTACTCAGTACATGGGGTCGGTTGTACTGATACTACACTCTGCACTCTTTTGTGCATATCTCGGTACTTGACCCTACGGACCATAGTTCGAGGTTGCTGTCTTTAGTCCAGTGGAGACCCGAGGTAGTCCTACAGGCGTCCGCAAGCCTTGACGTCCCCTTCTATAATATTTCCTTCTATTTTATCTATTTGTGAGACAGATTTGTATTTTCTTGTTCAGACCACTATTTCTAGTATTCATAGATAGTCCGTGACATTGTGACACTTGTTCTGGGTGGAGTTGTATTATGTATCTCGTATTAATATTTAGTTAGATAGTTAAATTTTGTCCTTCCGCATTTTATTCCGCTGTTTATGTTATGTTAGCTTGTAAATTTCTAAAAGATAAAATAAAAAGGTAAAAAAATCGGTAATGTTGGCTTACCTAGCGGGTTCAATGTAAGACGCCATCACGATCCCAACGGTGGAAAATTCGGGTCGTGACAAATACAACCCAAAAATAATAGTGTACTAATGTGTGTGTCCAGATCTAGTGTCACAAGTACAAGGGCAACTAGTAGAATGTACAAAAGTAGAACTATCGTACTGCCTGAAATAGAATAGACAGTAATAAACAAAATGAGAGACTCTGGCATGCTGCTGAATGGCTCAAAAGGGGGCAGCTCACCGTGAAATCTAAATCAAGTATCAAAAATGTGCGTCAAACGGGTAACTAGATGCACTTGTGTCAGATCGTGTACAATAAAGTATATAAGCATAGTATGAGTACATAAATAACATGTATCCAGTAAGTATCCAGTCTAACCTCGAAGAAGTAATAACGAGGGGTCGACTTGACCCTCACTAGGGCCAATAATAATATAATTTAAGTGTTACGCTAAGCATGGGTAACATGAATATTGATGACAGTTTATGAACATGGAGAAGTAAGATATTCTTTCATAACCAACATATCAATTTCATCATATCATGTAATAACGTACATTTCAAAGCATTTAAGCAGTGTAAATCATGGAAAGTTCCACATAAATAACATGCGCACATATTGTCGAGGTCGTTCGGCCCGATCCAATATAATATTAAACTGTACACTGCCAGAGGGTCAAATGGCACAAGCATAGAAGCATCTATTTACTACCGAGGCGCTCGGCCCTATCAACAAATAACATTTATTATCAAGGAAACACACATTGTCCATTTATAGTCAAGTAATTCATACAAATTCTTAAGTAAGTGAGTACAGCCGTCTATATTTGTTTTCCAATTTCTAGCATGACTTAAGCAATCTTAGTAGCAAGTAGGGACGCAGGCATTGCAAGTATAGCATGATACAGGTCCTAAACTACCCGGACAATTAGCATAATAGTAGCTACGTACTGACTCTCATCACCACATATGTACGTAGCCCCCATAGATAGTTTGCATACATTTATTTAATTCACCTATGGGGTTAATTCCCTCTTAAAAGGTTAAAAAACATACTTACCTTTCCCCAAAGCTTACTTCCAAATTCAAGAATGTACTCAAGCCCTCAAATCGGAGCCGAACGACCCAAAACTATTCAAATGGGGTAAGAACTAGTCAATATATGCTCAAGAGTTCCTATTCTAACTATTGAAATAATTTTCCAACCCTAAATGCAAGGTTCCTAAAATTCATCCTCGGACCCACGTGACCGGACTCCGGAAATTCTCGAAAAATGTTGTTACCAATAACATTAGAATCAAGAATATATGATTTCTACTACATTCCATAACAAATTTCGTGGTTAAATCTCATTTTTATCAAAACCCTAGGTTTTACTCTAGACCCATAATTTCCACTAATTTACATGTTGTAATCTACCCAAGAACTATGTATTGAACTCACATTAAGTAGAAATTACTTACCTCACAAAGCTAGGTTGAAATCTCTCCTTTTGAAGCAGCCAAATCGCCCAAGAATAGAGTGAAATGTGTCAAAAATGAAAAACTCCCGTATTAAATGAAGGCCAATGCCTTTAGCGATTTCCGCACCTGTGGTCTCGCTTCTGTTGGATATTGTCTGCTTCCACAGAAATGCGTCGGGCCAATTGGGGCCGCATCTGCAGTCGGGTCACCGCTCCTCCGGTTCCACTTCTACAGAAGAGAAGTTGCATCTGCGGAACCAAGGCTCCTCACCATGGGCCGCATCTGCGGAACCTGGGCTAATCCCCATGGGCCGCATTTGCGATGCTTTAGCCGCTTTTACTGGCTCGCACCTGTTGTTGGCCAACCGCAGGTGTGGTTATCGAAGCAACTGGAGCTTTAGCTCCTTCTCAAATTTTCAACTTAGCTCGAGCCTCGTCCGATCGATGCTCGGGGCCCCGGGGGCCCCTCCCGAGCATATCGGCAATTTTGGAATCATAAAACGGACTCACTTGAACCCTCGAATCGCCCAAAACAACATTAAAACTAAGAATCACACCCTAAAATCAATTGAATCAAACTTATGAACTTCAAGTTCTTCAATCTACTTCCAATGCGCCAAAATATATGTATGCTACTCGGAATGACACCAAATTTTGCATGCAAGTCCTAAATGACATTATAGAACTATTCCGAGTCTCGGAATTCCATTCGAACCTTGATATCACAAAAACCTACTCCAAACCAAATATAAAGAATTTCAAAATCCTTAAGGAATCAACTTTCACTATTAGGCACCAAAACGCTTCTGGGTCATCCAAAACACGATCCGGACATATACCCAAGTCTGAAATCATCATACGAACCTGTTGGAACCTTCAAATCCTGTTTCCGAGGTCGTTTACTTGAAATGTTGACTAAAGTCAAACTTGGCTTTTTAAATCATTTTAAGCCAACCTTAAAAAAAACAAGTGTTCCGATTTCAACCCAAACTCTTCCAAATGCCGAACAAACCATCCCCCCAGGTCAAAAATCAGTAAAATCAAGTATCAGATGTCTTATTTAGGGGAACGAGGTTCTATAAAGCAAAACAAGCAGTCGAGTCATTACATTCTCCACCTCTTAAACAACCATTCATCCTCGAATGGATATTCATACCTGAAGTGCTAAATAAGTGTGGATATATGCTCCGCATGTCCTCCTCGGACTCCCAGGTCGCCTCTTCGACTGGTTGGCCACTCAACTAAACCTTTACCGCGAAAATCCTCTTGGATCTCAACTAGTGATCCTGTTTACCAGCAATAGCAATTGGCTCCTCCTCATACCCAAGCTCTCATCTAGTTGAATAATGCTGAAGTCTAGCACATACGACATGCGACATATGCTCCTCATACCTCTAGAGCATAGACACGTGGAAAATCAGATGAACTCCCAATAGGCTGGGGGGAAAGCAAGCTCATAAGCAACCTATCCAACTCGCCTCAACACCTCAAAGGAGCCTATAATCCTAGGGCTCAATTTTCCCTTCTTTCTAAATCTCATAATACCCTTCATCGACGAGACGTTCAAGAGAACCTTCTTGGCGACCATGAATGATACATCCCACGCCTTCTAGTCCGCGTATCTCTTCTGTCTCGACTGTGCTGTGCAAAGTCACTCCTGGATCAACATTACCTTTTCCATGGAATCTTTCACAAAATCTGTACCATATAACTTAGCTTTAAAAGGCTCAAACCAACCGATAGGAGATCGACATCACCAACCATATAAAGCCTCAAATGGAGCCATCTCGATGTTGGACAAATAACTATTGTTGTAAGGAAACTCGGCCAAAGGCAAGAACTAATCCCACTGCCCTCCAAAGTCAATCATACATGCTCTAAGCGTGTCCTCTAGAATCTGAACTATCTGCTCCTATTACCCATCGATCTGCGGGGGAAATGTTCTGCTGAGCTCTAAACGGGTCCCCAACTCACTCTATATGGCTCTCCAGAAATAGGAAGTGAACTGAGGGCCTCTATCTGATATGATGGATATAAGCGCACCGTGCAACCAAACTATCTCCCGAACATAGATCTGAGCCAACCTCTGCGAAGTATAGGTAGTCACAACCGGAATGAAGTGTGCTCACTTGGTCAACCTGTCGACAATGACCCAAACTGCATCAAACTCCGGCAAGGTTCGCGGCAACCCGTTACAAAGTCCATAGTAATGCACTCCTATTTCCTCTCAGGTATAGGCATCCGCTAAAGTAGGCCACCTGGCCTTTGGTGCTCATACTTAAACTGCTGGCAATTCAAGCACCTAGCCACATATTCAACTATGTATTTCTTCTTCCGCTGCCACCAATAATGTTATTTCAGGTCATGATACATCTTCGTAGGACCTAGATAAATTGAATACCGTGAACTGTGTGCCTTCTCTAGAATCCTCTCCCTCAAGTCATCGACATTAGGAACACATAGGCAACCTTGGAGTCGCAGAACACCATCCTCACCAATTGAAACCTCCTTGGCACTACCTTGTAGTACCATCTCTCTAAGAACTGCCAAATGCGGATCATCGAACTCCCGAGCCTTGGTCTATCCCAATAATAAATACTAGGCAACAATAGATTCAAGGACGAGGCTGGGCTCTGAAATATCCAAACTCACAAGTCTGTTAGCCAAGGATTGAATGTCCAAAGCTAGTGGCCTCTCCTACACTAAAATAAATTCCAAGCTACCCATACTCTCTGCTTTCTTCCTTGAGGCATTCGGGACCACAATTGCCTTTCCCTGATGATAAAGAATGGTGATGTCATAATCCTTCAGTAACTCAAGCCATCGATGCTACCTCAAATTGAGATCCATCTGCTTGAACAAATGCTGTAAGATGTGATGATCAGTATAGACCACACATGACAGCCTATACAGATAATGTATCCATATCTTAATCGCATGAACAATCGTGGATAACTCTAGGTCGTGCACGAGATAATTCTTCTCATGAATCTTTAGCTGACATGAGGCATATGCAATAACTCACCCCTCCTGCATCAATACACAACCCAAGCCCATGCGTGAAGCACCGTAATATACCGCATACATCCCCAGACTAGAAGGCAACACTAGAACCGATGTTGTAGTCAAGGCTGTCTTGAGCTTCATAAAGCTCGCCTCACAATCATCGGACCAACAGAAAGGAGAATCCTTCTGGGTTAATCTAGTCAAAGGTGCTGCAATGGATGAAAATCCATGCATAAATCAGCGATAATAACCTGCCAACACTAGGAAACTCCTAATCTCAGTCACTGAAGTGGGACCTGGCCAACTCTGAACTGCCTTAATCTTCTTGGGATCCACTTTAATACACTCTCCTAATACAACATGCGCAAAGAATGCTACTGACTCAAGCCACAACTCACACTTGGAGAACTTAGCATATAGCTTCTGCTCTCGCAATTTCTGAAGCACTACTCTCAAATGTTGCTCGTGCTCCCCCAGACTACATGAGTAGAGCAAGATGTCATCAATAAAGACAATAACAAAGGAATCAATATAAGGCATGAACACCCTGTTCATAAAATCCAAAAACGTCGTTGGGGCATTAGTCAAGCCGAAGGACATTACTAAAAACACATAATGGCCATACCTAGTACGGAAAGAAGACTTTGGGACATCTGAGTCCTGAATCTTCAGTTTGATGATATCCTGATCTCAAGTCAATCTTAGAGAACAACCTAGCACCCTGCAACTGGTCAAACAAATCATTAATGCACGGTACCGGGTACTTATTCTTGATGGTAAACTTGTTCAACTGGCGGTAATCAATGCACATCTGCATAGTCTCATCCTTCTTCTTCACAAACAACACTGGTGCACCCAAAGGTGACACACTCGGTCTCACAAACCCCTTTTCTAGCAACTCCTCAGGCTGCTCCTTCAACTCTTTCGGAGCCATATTGTACGTTGGTATAGATTTAGGCTGGGTACCTGGAGCCAAATCAATACAGAAATCAATAACACGATCTAGTGGCATGCCTAGAAGGTCAGAAGGGAACACATCGGCGAACACCCGAACTACTAGAACTAAATCAATAGTCGGAGACTCTTCAGTGGTGTCCCGAACATAAGCTAGAGAAGCCAAACAAACCTTCTCGACCATATGTCGAGCCTTCAGAAAAGTAATGACCCGACTAGATGTACTAACTGAGGAACCCTTCTACTCCAACCTCGGAAACTCTAGCATCGCTAAAGTAACAGTCTTGGCATGGCAATCTAGGACGGCGTCATATGGGGAAAACCAGTCCATGCCTAGGATGACCTCAAAGTCGATCATATCAAGCAACATGAGATCTTCTCTAGTTTCAAAACCATAGAATGTGACCACACAGGACTGATAGATCTGATCCACAACCATAGAATTGTCCAGAGGAGTGGACACATGAACAGGAGTACCCAAGGAATCGCGAGGAATATCCATGAAAGGAGCAAACAGAGATGATACATATGAATAGGTAGTCTCTGGAGAAAATAGTACTAAAGCATCCCTATCGCAGACGAAAATAATACATGTGGTAATGGCATCTTAGGCCAATGCATCTGGTCTGGCCAGAAAAGCATAGAATCTGGATGGAGCGCCGAGTGGCTGGCCTCCACCTAACTGAACAGTAGCTAGCTGACCTCCCCCTACTTGGCCTCCACCTCTAGGATGGTACCAGTTTGCCCTCTACCTCTGGCGGTCGGACAGCCGGTGTTGTAATCATGGGTTGTTGACCCTACTGCACTTCTTTGCCCCGAAGTCTGGGGCAGTATCTCAAATGACCGAGATCTCCGCACTCGAAACAATCCCTTAGTGTGGTGACCTTCTTCCCTGATGTTTGACCCTAATGGCTTGTAGAACCACTAGAATAAGCCTAAATAGCCGGTAGACGATATGAACTCTTCGATATGGCACTAAAGTAGGAGCTAGAATAACCTTGGGGACCCGAATACTCACTCGACGATCCCTGGATGGCTGGCGGGTGGTAAGAACTCTCTAGTATAGCGCTGAAACAGGGGCACACTGGAGCACTTGAGAAGGTGGAGGTGCTGAATATGTAGGATTGCTGGGCTGATCCATTCCTAACTGACCTCTGCCTCTAGCCAGGGCACCTATAAGCTCTTCGGTGAAATGGGCCCTCTTTTCCTGCTACATCTACTCTCTACCCCTCCAATGGTGGCCCTCAATTCTCCGAGGAATCTCCACTACTAGCTGATAAAAAGTCCCCATCTCAACCTCTCGGGCCATGTTGGCCCTAATATCGGAGTGTAATCCAGAAACAAATCTCCACACTCTCTCTGCGTCAGTAGGAAGTATCATGAGTGCATGAGGAGACAACTTCGAAAACCTCGCCTCATAGTTGGTCACTAGCATCTGACCCTACTTAAGCTACTCAAACTGATACTACAACTCTTCCCTCTCAAAAGGTGGAATATACCTATCTAAGAAAAGTTATATAAATTGGCCCCAGGTGATGGGAGGAGAACCCGCTGGCCTACCAAGAGCATAAGACTGCCACCATCTTCGGGCCCTACCCTCTAGCTGAAAATTAGTGAAGTCAACCTTATGAGACTCCAATATCCTCATGTTGTGCAGTCTGTCCCTTCACCTATCAATGAAATCCTGGGTATCCTCATGATGCTCGCCTCTAAAGATAGGAGGGTGTAACCTAGTCCATATATCCAATAATTTCTGCAGATCACCTTCTACAGCGGGTCAGGGCTCGGGCACCAAAGCAGCAATTGGCTGGGCTCTATCTGAGGGTAGTGCACCCAGAGTCTGATTCACTACAATTGCATGACTAGGAGCTTGAGCAGTAGGTGTCTGCGATCCCCCACCCGCCTAAGATGTGACTGGGTCTGCTGGAAATAAACCAGCCTAGGTCATAGAATCCATAAACCACAACATACGAATCATGACCTCCTAAAAGCACGGTGTTGTCATGAAGTCCGTCGGGGTAGGCTCTGCTATGGGCACCTCGCCCTGCTCCTCAATAATAGGATCCCTACAGGATCCGTCGGTGGTGTAACGAGGTGGCACTAGGAATACCTCATCCCCTACCTCGGGTCGGTGCCCTTCCCCGGCCTCTGCCTCAGCCTCTAGCAATGGGGGAGTAGGTCCTATCGGGTCTGGAATGTCTGTTGTGCGCGTCCTCACCATCTGCGAGAGAATAGAAAAAGAAAATTTAGTGTACCATCAATTGCACGATAGAACATGAATAAAGAGTAGTTTTCTAACACCATATAGCCTTTCGAAGATAAGAAAAAACGTCTTTGTACCGATCCGCAAGACTCTAGTTTGCCTATGACTTGTGAGACCTACATGAACCTAATGCTCTGATACCATGTTGTCACGACCCAAATTCCATTTTAAGTCGTGATGGTACCCAACACTGTTGTTAGGCAAGTCAACACTGATCGACTAGTGAGTTCTCATTTATTTTATTAAACAATCCCAACATTTAATTAACTTAAATTTAAAACAATCGATAAATAACGAATCTATAAAGCAACTGAAACGAGAATAACTAAAGGAAATCATAATTATAGGAATAAAACCCAAAAATAATAGTCTACTAATGTGTCTTCTAAGATCTTCTGTCACAAGTACGAGGGCAACTAGTAGAATGTAACAAAGTATAACTATCCTATTACCTAAAATAGAATAGACAGTAATAAACAAAAGGAGAGACTCCGTCTTGCTGATGAACGGCTAAGAAGGAGGTAGCTCACCGTGAAATATCGTTCAAGTATCCGAAATGCACGTTGGACGGGTAGCTAGATGCACCTGCCTCGGATCGTGTACAATTAAGTACAGAAATGTAGTATGAGTACATAAGCAATATGTACCCCGTAAGTATCCAGTCTAATCTCGAAGAAGTATTGACGAGGGGTTGACTTGACACTTACTAGGGCCAATAATAATATAATTTAAATGTTACGCTAAGCATGAATAACATGAATAATGATGACAGTTTAAGAACAAGGAGAAGTAAGATATTCTTTTATAACCAACATATCAATTTCAGTCATATCATGTAATAACGTACATTTCAAAGCATTTAAGCAGTGTAAATCATGGAAAGTTCCACATAAATAAAATGTGCACATTGTGCCGAGGTCGTACGGCTCGGTCCAATATATTATTAAATTGTGCACGGCTAGAGGGTCGAATGGCGCGAACCATAGATGCATCTATTTACTACCGAGGTGCTCGGCCCAATCCACAAATAACAATTTATTATCAAGGAAGCACACATTGCCCATTTATAATCAAGTAATTCATGCAAATTCTTACTTAAGTGAGTATAGCCGTCTATACTTGTTTACCAATTTCTAGCATGAATTAAGTGATCTTACTAGAAAGTAGGGACACAACCATTGCAAGCATAGCATGATACGAGTCAAAAACTACCCAAAAAATTAGCATAATAGTAGCTACGTACGGACTCTCATCACCACGTACGTACATAGCCCCCACAGATAGTTATATACATTTATTTAATTCACCTATGGGGTTAATTCCCTCTTACAATGTTAGAAAAGAGACTTACCTTGCCTCGAAGCTTACTTCCAAATTCAAGAATGCGCTCAAACCCTCAAATCGGAGCCGAACGATCCAAAACTATTCAAATGGGGTAAGAACTAGTCAATATATGCCTTCATTCCATAACCTTCATTCCTAAAATTCTTCCCCGGGCTCACGTGCCTCGACTCCGAAAATTCTCGAAGAAAGTTGTTACCCATAACCTTAGGATCAAGAATATATGATTTCTACTTCATTCCATAATAAATTTCGTGATTAATTCTCCTTTTTATCAAAACCCTAGGTTTTACTTTAAACCCATAATTTTCACTAATTTATGCATTGTAATCTGACCATAAACTATGTATTGAACTCACATTAATTAGAAATTACTTGCCTTATAAAGCTCGGTTGAAATCTTCCCTTTTGAAGCTCCCAAATCGCCCAAGAATGGAGTAAAATGTGTCAAAATGACAAACTCCCATATTAAAGGAAGGCCACTACCTTCAGCGATTTCCACACCTACGGTCTCGCTTCTGTGGGATATTGTCCGCTATCGCGTCCCATTTTTCTCGCGAAATCGGGTTTATGATATTTTGGTATGGGACAACACGTTCCTTTTGGGAGCTAGGTTTTGCAATTTTGAAGAGTCGTCACCTAATGATTTAAGGTGCATTAGGACACCAATGGGGTTCAATTCTAAGTTTCGCTTCAATAACTAGAGATAGGGTAAGGGCTTGAAATTATCCCAAGGGGAAGGTGTTAGGCACCCCTCGGGATCCACTAGTGTCGTTCACGGCCAGACAGTTTTGTGAATTTTGTACAATTAGCATATAGACAAGTATAGGCTCAAATAGTAGGGGATTTGAGTTTGAACACAAAAGAGTTTGAAAACAATTATTAAAAGGCAAATTGTGTAAAGGAGTTAGAATTATACAAATACTTGAGAATATAAAAGGAGGGGGGTCCTATGTTTATTTATAATATGGATCACATCAATGCAATACCTGGTATGGCACTCCTCAGAAGAGGGGATACACGTGGTATTAGCGCATTGGTCATCATATCCATATCTACCCTTCCCACCATGTTAAGGTATTAAAGCGCGGATCGGTCTCGACCTCTATTGCATGCTATTACCTGTCCCATTCTTATCAATCCCAGAGGAATTTAGGACTACTATTCCTATAAGAGGGAGGATTTTAGGCTGATTCTCGGGTTTTAAAGGTAAAAAAGCTAAGGCAACATACAAAACATGTAGGATTGCATATTAGGGGGAAACATATAAACAATTAAGAGGCTCATATATACCTCCGCAAACAATGTACACAAATAGCATGACTTAAACACGATTAGGGTCGGAATTGAACTCATAATTCTAAAGCATGGTATCTAAGTGATAACAGCAAAGTAAGATTTATTACATGACTCATATAATATGATAACTTTACTAATTTAGTAAAATTGATAAATAACTCCAAAAATAATGTTCTAAAATAATTAGATGTGAAGAGTTAGAAAGAAAATTTATTCCAAAACTCAGTGAACACTAAGCGGCCCAAAATATTTAAATGGAATGATTATTGAGCTCAATCCTTGAAGTGACGTGTCCATTTGGAAGAATACGCCAAAAGAAAGGGCAAATTTCAAAATGATTTTTGAATTAGAACCAAAGTTATAATCTCAGTTTTGTTGTCAAAATACTCAAATTCTTTTGTAAAGGAAGAGACAAAAATAAACAAACAAATTAGACCGAAGCTATTTGAACTGATAAAAGATGAATGTTAACCAATTATGGACTTAGGTACTATACTGTAAAAGACCTAGCTTATTTTAAGAGCCTTTACTCATAATTAACTATTCAAACACACACAAGAGGGAAAGAAAAACTGATTTTACCTATTAGCATGCTATGATCAAAATAAAAGAATTTAAACTAAATAAGCAAGTAGTCAAATAGAGTAGGCAAGCACTGTATTGCTAAACACGTAGCAAATAATCACATAGTCCTCCCATCCCTAGTAAATACTCCTTTCATAATTGTATCAGTGTTACTACAAGCCTATTACAAGGCAAATTGAGTGAACTACATAACGAGATTTCAATGGAGATTCATCTCACTCAAACAAACCAAACAAAGCATAGCCAGTTACTACTTACACTGAGACACGCTTGTTAGTCTTAAAGATGTGATATCTAAGCTTAGTTATACAACGGAGCATGTTGAGATAGTAGAGATCTATAGTAGACAGGAAGATGCTAGACAAGGCTATGAGTCGTCCTATTAAACATGAAGTTAATCACCTCATTCGTAAATGTTGGCGGTTAAAATCCTATGACATGATGAGTATGTGAACAAATTCTAATAATAAGATTAAATAACAGAGAACTACCATGCATCCCTTAGGCAGATTTTATTTAAGAAGCAGCACGTTTTTTTTTAGCAAACAGGAAATGTATATATTAATACTTAAGGAGGATTAAATACATTGTTTCCATATTTGGTGTCTCTAAGGACACTTTCATTACCTAGGCTTGCCGAAGTGTTGCAAGCATCATAAGAAAGTAGTTTAACAAAAATACATTGTTCTAATATGTCTTTTTCCACAAAACATTTAACATAAGAGGGACCTTCAACAAAAATCTTCATTCCTTCACGTTCCTCCTTTGCCTTTTTTTCCATGTGATGAGCTGCATTTTCCCCCCACCTGAATGTGTGCCGGAGGATTATCTCCTTCTGCTTGTGCATTAACCACCTGCATGCATTAACAATATCATCATAAACCATATTTCCTTGAAAGATCGATTGTATAGCCTCCACAAAATCTGATTCTATTTCAAGGGGGTATAGGTTCCATTCCTTCGCCATTTTGAGCCCTTCTAGCATAGCTTTAAGCTCAGCTTCTAGTGATCCACTTGCATATGACAACTTTCCAAACCCCACAATCCAGTGTCCTTTAGAATTTATGAAAGTACCTCTCAAACCACTTTTTTGCGTAACAGTGTTATAGCTAGCATCTATGTTAAGTTTAGCCCACCCCTTTTGTGGCTTGTGCCAAGCAGCATTAATAGGAATTTTAGGGGGAGTGAAGATGCTTTTTTCAGTAAGGAGTTTATATTCAATAGCCTTTTTAAATATAAAATCACCATTGATTAGGGAGGAGGTGTTTTTATGATTGTTATTATTCCTATTTGTCCATGTATACCAAATTATGAAAGGTAATAGACTGTCCCAATTTATGAGATTTTTAGTCATAATGTATTTAAAAATTTTCAGTTGGATTAGCCAGTGATCACCTGAATCTTTATAGCAGTGATGCCAACCAATACTTTCCCAAGAGGGCTTAATAGCCTTAAAATTTATAAAAATGTGAGCAATTGATTCTTTCTCATTATTTCTACAAACTGGACACATTAACTCTTTGTTCAAACCAATTCTTGCCAGATATTATCTACAAGGAATCCTGTTATGGAGACATTTCCACAAAAAGTATTTTATTTTGTTGGGACAATTTAGCTTCCAAATCCATTGGAAATCTTGATAGTTAATATTAGAAGATTCAAGTAACTTAAAGCAAGTTTTAGTAGTGAAAAACCCTTTGGTAGTTAGTGACCAAATAGAGATGTCACTCTTTGGACCTTTTCTCCGAACTCTGACTTTTTTAATAATGTCCTTAATGTGATTTGGGATTTCAAGAGAAAGATTATCAAAATCCCATTTTTTCCCTGTTAGTAACTCCTTTAGTTTAATAGCTTTT
Source organism: Nicotiana sylvestris (assembly GCF_000393655.2). Lineage (NCBI taxonomy): Eukaryota > Viridiplantae > Streptophyta > Magnoliopsida > Solanales > Solanaceae > Nicotiana > Nicotiana sylvestris. Next base: position 65,931,699 of record NC_091067.1, on the reverse strand, counting down.
CACTTATTTGAAGAGGGCCTTCCACAGTAGCTCTAAGGTTTCCTACCCCAGGGATCCAATTAGCTTCCCAAATATTTATGTTAGAGAGGATATGGGGTGGCCAAGCGATTCCCTTACTGCATAACTCCCAACCCTTTTTGATGCTTTTCCAAATAAAGAAGTTTTTGTTAATAGCATTATTAGAAGCGTAGGTGGATATTATAAAAGTAGCCCAAAGAGAGGTGGGATTTGTGAGCATTCTCCAAACTATACTAGCCAATATGCAGTGGTTCTTTGAAGTGGAACTATGTATTCCTAGACCACCACTAGGTTTTGGTTGGCATATGGTAGACCAATTTATTAGGTGTAATTTTTTCTTTTCATTAGTAGAACCCCAGATGAAATCCTTTGTACCCTGTCATTGTTTTTGAGAATCTTTTTTGGTGGTAAGGTATATTGCATATGGTGGTTAGGAATAGAATTTAAACAAGAGTGTGCCAGTGTAGTTCTGCCGGCAATATTTAGAAAATTCATCTTCCAAGCAGCTAGTTGGGATCTCATCTTATCAAGTATGAATTGGTAATCTCTTGGCCTAGGAGTGTTATTTAATATAGGAAATCCTAATTAGGTACCAAAAAACTCACTTTTCCTAATACCTAGTATATTTGTAATGTCTTTTCTGTCAGGTTCAGGACAATTTTTTGAAAACAATATTTTGGATTTAGCTAGATTAATTTTTTGCCCAGAAATTTTACTAAAATAGTCAAGACCTTCTTTGATGGAGTAACACGATTTCTTATTGGCTTTAGCCATCAAAGTGAGATCGTCTGCAAAGAACAGGTGGGAAAATTTTGGACTCTTCCTGCTAGTAGTTATTGGATCCCATTTCATTATGTCTACCTGGTAATGAATATATCTTGAAAGCATTTCAAGACAAAGTATAAAGATATACGGTGAGATGGGATCCCCTTGTCTAATTCCCCTAGTTGGCTCAAAAGAGTTTGTCACAGAGCCATTTACTATGACAGATATTGAGCTAGTTGTAATACAGTTTAACAGGAGTTTTGAGAACTTAGGAGGAAATTTAAAGTACTGAAGGGTATAGTGTATAAACGACAATTCAATACGATCAAATGCTTTCTCCAAATCGATTTTTAGCAGCATTTGGCCTTGTTTTCCCTTTAATTTTTTTAAGTTTGAGACAATTTCTTAGATAATAACAGCATTATCGGAGGCTCTTCTATTTTTCACAAAGCTAGCTAGGAAGGGACTAATAAGGTTATTTAGAAAAGGCTTTAACCTATTTGCTAGTATCTTTGTCACTATTTTATAAATCATATTACACAAACTAATTGGCCTAAAATTTCTAATGTTATTAGCGTTAGGTATTTTGGGTATTAGGCATAGGTAGGTATTGCTAATAATGAAGGGAATTACTTGGCTATCGAATATATCTTTACAAAGCTTCACCACAGAAGGACCTATGATATTCCAATACTTTTGGTAAAAGAAAGGATGAAGTCCATCTGGACCCGGGGCTTTAAAAGGCTTGAAAGAAAAAATAGCTCTCTTGATTTCAATTTCTTGCAAGGGTCCATCTAGTGTAGTAAGATCCACTTGGCCAACATTTGAACTAGGTTTTAGGGGGTTTTTCCTACTAGTTATTATATGGGAGGAGGTAAAAAGGTCCTTAAAATAATTGTTAACATAAGACATAATAAGAAGCGGATCATTGATCCAATTACCAACCTCATCCTTAAAAAAATTTATTTTATTACATCTCCTTCTATTTGTGGCACAAATATGGAAATATTTTGTGTTGGAGTCACCCTCGTTTAGCCACATGATCCTAGATCTAATCGTCCAGTAATCGTCTTCAATTAAGAGAAGATCATTGTAAGCACTTTTTAATTCTTTTTCCAGATTTTGTAGAAAGCTATTGGTTGCATAGTGGCTCGATGTTTGAATACCATTTAGTCGAGCCAATAGCTTACGTTTTTTCCCAACAAGTCCCCAAACGTACTAGCTTTCCATTTTTATACACAATGAACAAAATATTTGCAGTTCCTAAGGTAATTAGGGTCACACCACAGTTTTTCTACTAGGGGTTGGAATTCCGGATGATTACGCCAATATGTTTCTAGTCTAAAGGGTTGTTTGTGGAGGAGTCAATTTTTAGGAATTAGTTCAACTAATATGGGGTTGTGATCCGAATAAGTCTTAGGTAAATGGATTATAAAGCTATTAGGGAATAATTCAATCCATTTATCATTTCCAAAAACCTTATCTAACCTTTCTATTATTAATCCTTTTTTATGTCTATGATTGGACGAAGTAAACTTGCAACCCTTGAAACCAAGATCAACGAGATTGCAGCTATTAATTTTTGACCAAAGAAATTTTGCCCGTGAATATTTATAGGTCTACCACCAAACACTTATCACTAGTAGAAAACACATCATTGAAATCCCCTCCCACCATCCAAGGTCCTATATGATTTCTACTAATTTGCTCTAAGTTATCCCATATAACATTTCTATTATATATACAGTGCTAGCGTAAATAGTACTAAAGAGCCACTGTTTACGTATAGGTAATACCTCGATCGTTGCATGGATTTTCTGATTCCTACGAACGAAGTTTTGGACAGTCACCACCTCATGGTTGTATAGAAGCACGATACCTCCTGCTAGGCCATCTGATGGAACTTCTATCATTTCTGTGAAGCCAAATTCATTGAGCAATTCCACATGGCTTCCCATTCTTGTTTCCAGTAATGCTACCATGCAAGGTCTATGGGTATCGACCATCTCTCTAAAATTCCTCCTAAAGTTTTCATTATTCCCACCTCTTATATTCCAAATAATGATATTTGTGGGACGATTCATGGAAATACTAAGGTTTGGTTTAGTGGCTCCCCATTTTCCCTCATAGTCCCTAGAATAGGGTTCCTTCTCAAAGCTGGTACTAATATCATGGCCATGTTCCCCACCGTTGGATCCTGGGGTGGCCTGACGTCCATCGAGCATTTGTATAATACAAATGGGCAGTTGAGTACGTGCCTCTTCTCCTGCATCTCCGAAAATAGAAATACCTTTACCCCGTCTAGGCTTGAGAACTCTAGGATTCGTTTAAGATTATATTGAGTGGTTCCTCCTCCTCTCTTTCTGCCTCTACTGGTTCTTGGTTTTGGGCTTGCTGGTGAAGTGGTGATGGAGGTTGTTGGGGTGGTTGAGGAATGTATTGCTCTTGGATTGGTGGAGGGTTCTCCCAAGGCATGAAGATAGGGTTGAGCTGGGTTAGTGATTCTGGGGGAAAGAATGGTATATCCAGAAGAGCATTTTGAGGATATATGAGGTTGAAGTGAGGGGGTAAGTTCGAATGATTTCTCATTGCATGAACTAGCTGAGGGTTCACTGAGGGAGCTAGGGGTTGTAGAATGTTGTTTAGCCAAACTTGGTTGAGGTAATTGTTCATAGCTAGTCTCATGCCCTCCGCTACTAGTTGAGCCAAGTACTGGGTATTGTTAAGTATCACAATTGAGTCATGGCCGTTGATTTGCAGATTGAATGATACTGCATGGCCCATTAATCCCATTTTCATCCATGATACTAGTTGATATTCTTGTGCTTGTGGTGGTTGGACGTAAATTATCTGAGGATTTTCTACTTGTGGTTGGAAGGGTGGAAGGTTCTCCATGGCAATTGCTTTGTGTTGCCTTAGGATTTGTATCAATCTGGGACGTCTCCTTATGGATGAAGGGATTCTGGGCATTTTGAGAGGGGATGGGGATATCTGACGTTAATAACTTAGGCGTGTGAGAGGGGCTAGGGGAAGTTTGAGAGGGATTGGGTGGTAAGGTAATGATTTGGTGTTCCGCTTTCATGGCTTTTGGTTCCCAATGCCATGGTTTATAGGTATTTCCTCTATAGGAGTCGTATCCATTGCTTGGTTATTTTGGTTGGTCAAATGTAAGCTTTAGCCATCCGTTTTTGCCATTTGGCTTACATGCTCAGGGAGGGAGAGATTATGAAATCCTAAAGCAAGGATTTTGTCCGGGTTTTTGGTTAAGGTAGTATAATTACCAAAAGGTAATATTATTTAATATTTGGGGTAGTGGAAGTTGTATTAGTAGAAGGGGTACTAAAGTCATTTCCCCTTAATTCATGCATGGGATTATTTTCTCTTTTTGTTGAGTTGGACACGTTAATATCCAACATGGCACAATCCCCATTTGTGTTGAATATTTGTGCCTCTGCATGGGTCTTTTGATTATTAAGAAAATTTTTATTATTTTTGATTGTTTCATTAGTGGTTTCTTCTGAAACCATGTGCTCATTTTCAAGAATATTAAAAATATTTTTAATAAGAAGTGGAGTGGTGGTTTTGGCCATGGTTGCCGAATTTTTCATCGTGGAGTTTACAAAATTTGTTTATTCAATTTTTGTATCCATTGAAGTAGGGGAATCTTTCAAATCCTTCGATTTGTATTGCAGATATTTAGTATCAAGATACTTACCCGTGCTAGCATTGAACATTTTAACAGAGATACCTAGACCTTTGGGGTTGTGAATTAGCTTGGTGGTATTTTGATGAGTGTTCCTTTGTGCTGGCCTCTTTCCCTTATTGAACGAGACTGTTTTCCACTCCTCTTCTTATTTTCCAACATTGAGTTAGTTGTCTGTGTTTTAGTTCCTTCTTTAATGGTTTTGGCATCTAATTTGATAAAGGAGCATTGGTTTTTTGTGTGTCCCAACCTACCACAATTTGTACATAGAAAATTATCTCCTTCATAGTGGATGTGTTGTTTGTGTTGTCCCACATATAGAAATGGTTGAACTGGGATTTCTAAGGGAAGTTCAACACATAGCCTTGCATATCTTCCCCTTAGTGTAGTTGAGGTACAAACATCCACCTTTAGTAAACGACCAATCGCATTGTTAATTTTCCTTAGTATTTCTCCATCGTAAAATTCTGTAGGTAATTGTGGGAGTCTAATCCAAACAGCCGTTGTTGTCAACCTTTCCTTTGAAGCTACAAAGTTTGGTTTCCATTTAGTAATGGAGAGGAAGTGCCCGTTAACAAACCAAGGGCCTTGTTGAATGGCTTTTTCCATATTGTCCCTTTTTCTGAACTTGATTATATAGTAGTCCTCTCCTAAATCAATCATTTGGAGATCCTCCGTTGATCTCCATAGATCTTGAATTTTCTTTTGCAAATAGTGGTGCATCATTCGTTTGCCCACTAATTTCACTATGATGGCATACTTCCAAGGTTCATAAATTCTTTGCCTATCGTCTTCTGACAAGGCAATAACCTTGATACATTCTGTAATGAGTGGCTCTGGATTGTCATTCCTTTCTTCCACTTGAGAGGTATCAGTAAGCTCCATATCTTTATGGACTAGGTTTGCATCAAACATCATCGGATTAGATGTTATTAGCATGTATTTGAAGGATAATTTAGTATCTAGGTTTGATTGTATGGAAATATCATGTTTAATATCCAGTGGTTTGGGTGGTTTTTGGCTTGGGAATTCATGATTATGGAGTAGCATTTTTTTTTTACACTCTCAAGTGCGACAAAAGCATGAGTTTGTTAATTTAGAGACTCATTCAAGAAGCATCACATTACCTTTTTTAGTACTAAGGATACAGTGTCTAAATGATGGAAAACTTTAGTATAAGTTAAAAGTCTAAACAAAATCTGTATTACTTGTTTGGTTAAGCCTAAATCATAGTATCTATTCCACAGAATATTCTAAACAAGTCCAAACGGATCAGACAGATAATAATCCTACATACAAATTATCTATCGCACAAAAGAAACAGAACATACAAATAGAATTAAGCACATACTGAGGTTTAAGAGACGTACCTGGCTTTATACTGGCATAATTTCAATAGAGTGTCGCATGGCACTCAGCATCTCTACATCGCCAAGAGTTTTAAAGAATACGAAACTAAAGAGAAGGACTAGTCTATTCTAACAACAAACAACACGTAAAGGAATCATAATGCGTCGTTCAGGAAACTAACCAATATCAGTAATAGAATATGAAAAACCTGGAATTCCAAGCTTGGACAACAGTAATTGAACCAAATATTCTCCACATTGTGCAGTAATATGCGCAAGAGACTCGAACAATAGCAACAAGAAAAGACAGACACCCCAAAATCACCAGAACCTCAAGAATGTTCAGTAGTATTTATGTCGAACAAGTATGAAGTGCCAAGCTTTGTTTTGCTCGCAGCAATAAAGAAAAGAGAATATAGAATGCTATAGTAGCAGTGACTGAAAAACCTCTCCCTAGTGCAGAGAACTAGTCAATATTTATAGTAGGCAATTAACCTTAGGGCCTGGTATTAGAATGTAAGGAATCACAAAACCGCATGTCGAATAAAGGAAGATTCAGAACTTTAAACACGAAAATTCTGTCAACCAGGAATTCAGGGATTGGGGAGAGATTTGAGTATTGAAATAGGAAAAGAAGAGCTGTATGTGATTATTTTAACAGAATGAACTGAATTACTTACTAATCAATGAATTTTGAAGAGTAATTTCTTGACAAAATCTGAAAATCATTTGAGAAAAATCCGCAATTGAACTTCCAAGATTTAATCCAATCAATAACAAATGAAGTGCCTACCTCCAAAAACTATCCACATTCGAGTGATAAGTTCGAACATGAAAATGTCGAAATGGGCAGAAGAGTACAGAGCTATGGTGAATCAATATTTTCGTAGGGCCTTAATAGGAAAAGTAATTAAGGATACAAAATAAAATAGAAAAGGAAAAGAAGAAAATTATTGAAGCAGGTAAAAAAATGAAGAACTGATGGACGAGAAGAGGCATATATGCCAGCGACAAAGTCGGCAGAAGGTTTGGACAAAGGGGTATGTTTTATGAAATGGGTTACTAACAAAAGCTTAATAGAAATGGGACATTTTCTCTATCTCATGGCTGGCCTTGTAGATATAAAGGGATTTTTTGGTTAAGTGTAAGGTTGATAATTGACCTACTATTAAATTAAAATTACATAGTAATAAATAATTGGGAATGATAATCAGTAAATCCTATTTTATACAAACATTTGAACAAGCTAAAAATAAATTGTAAATGCTTTATATTTTTTAAAATTTGCTAATACGTAGTAAAAAAAAGTATATAAAATTCAAAAATAGTAAAAGTAGTAGTAGTGGTAGTAGTATTAGTAGTACTAATAATAATAATAATAATAATAATAATAATAATAATAATAATAATAATAATAATAAAGAAGTTGTTGTGCTTGTAATAATACACAAAAATGTTATAAATTGAGTCATGACTATTAAATAATCTCATTAGAATAAATTCGGGTATAGAAGGACAAAATTGGGTGTCAACATCCGCTTTTGCAGAAATGGGCCGGGCCAACTAGGGCCGCATCTGCGGTCGGGTGATCGCTCCTGCGGTTCCACTTTTGTGAAAGTGGAGCCGCATTTGCGGAACCAGGGCTCCCCCCTGGGCCCATCTGCAGAACCTGGGCTCCTCCCTTTGGGTCGCATCTGCGATGCTTTAGCCGCTTCTGCGAGCTCGCACCTGCGGATGGCAGACCATAGGTGCGGTTATGACAACAACTGGAGCTTCAGTTCCTTCTCAAATTTTCAACTTAGCTCGAGCCTTGTCGATTGACTCTCGGGGCTTTCGGGGCACCGCCCGAGCATACCGACAAGTTTGGAATCAAAATAGACTCGCTCGAACCCTCGGAATGCCTGAAACATTATTAAAACGAAGAATCACACCCTAAAATCAATTGAATCAAACTTTTGAACTTCAAGTTCTTTAATCTACTAACAATGTGCCGAAATGTACTTATACTACTCGGAATGATACCAAATTTTGCGTGAAAGTCTTAAATGACAATATGGAACTATTCGCGGTCTCGAAATTCCGTTCGGACCTCGCTATCACAAAAACCCGCTCCAAACCAAATTTAAAGAACTTCAAAATCCTTAAGGAACCAACTTTCACTCTTAGGCGCCAAAATGCTCCCGTGTCATCCAAAACCCAATCCGGACTTATGCCCATGTCCGAAATCATCATATAAACCTGTTGGTATTTTCAAATCCCGATGCAGAGGTCCTTTACTCGAACTTGGCCTTTTAAGCCAGCCTTAAGGAACCAAGTGTTCCGATTTCAACCCAGACTCTTCCAAATCCCGAACCAACCATCCTTGCAAGTAATAAATCAGTAAAAACAAGCACGAGAAGTTTTATTTTGGGTAACAGGATTCTAGAAAGCAAAATGACTAGTCGGGTCGTTACATAATGCCTATGATTTGAAAGGAAAAGATACACTTAATTTGCACGAATTTGGAGGGTGGAAAATAAACTTAATTTGCACGAAGCTGACAGGAAAAAATGCACATAATGTAAATATATCTTGCAAAAATTCACTTCATGCATGTCATGGCGATACATATAGCAGGAACTTCCTCTCTTCCTCAAAGAATCCTCCCGGTTATATTTTTTCAATAACGGATATAACAATTAAAACATAGACTAGCCACAAATCCCAATTCCTTGGACTCCACTCAATGTCTAGTGCATCGTCAAAGTCACACTATGGAAAATATGTTATCATCGGTTTATTTTATACTGGGGTTTGTCTAGAGAGTAAAAATTATGATGATGATGACAACATGAATGATGTTCCATCAAGGTGGAAAGGATGATGTGAAAGTGTCACTCAGTTTAATTCTTCTTTGCAGAACAAAAAACTCAGTGGAGATCATTAATTAATAAAGGCATACTTGCTAATGTCAAAAATCGGACCATCACAATGAATTCTAACTTGATACAAAAGGACACAAAACTCGCACTTTATCTACTGCTACAAGACTTCTTGTAATGCGTGTATCTTACTTTGGTTATGCCCCCAACACTGGTATAGGCATGGCGCCAAAGGCTCATGTGTCCGTATACAAGGCTGTTTGAGATGGAGATGGTACCTTCTCCAATATTTTGGCTGCAATAGGTCAGGAAATTGCGGATTGGCTTGTCCTTGTCATTAGGCTCATTTATTTCCACTTCTACTATATGAATATCCTATTGCTATTGTTGCATTTGCTTCAATGGAGAAAGGTATATTTGTTTTCATTGTCGCTAGAAATTTTAGACCTTAATATCAATCTTTGGGAAACGAGCAACCTTAGGTTCTCACTGTTGCTGCTGGCACAATTACATGTGATTTTATCAATATATTAACTCTAGGTAATGGAGCTTCAATAATCGATTTATCCATTTCCTCTGGGAATCCAAGTTGAAGTGACAGTACAATTATTTCTATGCAAATATGGGTGAAACTGAAAGTTGTTTCAGGCAAAATTGTGGTCTGCCATAACAAAAATACATCAACGAAGAACCGATTCTATAATGTGATATATTCAAAAGCTGTTGATGGCATCTTCATATTGAATTTTGCACCTTCATCCTCAAACTTGACTAGATGGCTCCTAGTGAGTTGATACTAGCTTCATGGCCCCCAATAGTATATGTGACTTTATTTGGTATGCTTTACAATATCTTCAACACTGATTCTGGTACATCAATGGCGAGCCCACATGGTCCTGGTGTAGTTGCGCTTCTGAAAGGGGCACACCTGAACTAAGTCGTGCTACCATCCAGTTGGCCATCATGACCACAACAGATGTGTTAGATATCACACAAAACCCAATCAAGACATTGATTAAGAGAATGTTGCTGCCACTTGACAAGCACAAAACTAGTATATACAAACTAAAGCTCGTGTTTGTTAAACATAGTATAAAAATGGTCAAACCCACGACGATTAAGATATTTCTATGCTCTTTATCATTGATTGATCGCTATTTGAGAAAACAATAAATTGTGACATAAATGAGGATTAGTGTAACGACCCGATCGATCATTTCATGAGTTACCGCTCCGTTTCCCCCATTTCTACTTCTTGATGTGTTGTGCAACTTTAATTTATCGTATTGGTTGGTTCTGGTTTGGAGTAGTGCTGGAGTGATATGCGACACCTAGTCTCTTAAGTTGGCCATTTGGTTGGAAACGTCAACCGAGAGTTGATTTTTGAGTAAACGATCTCGGAATTTGGGTTTTATGGCGCGAATTGATTTTTAGGTGATTTAGGACTTAGGAGTATGATCGGAATATAATTTGGAAGTCCATGATTGATTTAGGCTTGAATTTGCGAAATTAAAATTTTGGTATTTTTCGGTTGGTAGTGGAAATTTTGATATCGGGGTTGGAATGGAATTCCAAAAATTGGAGTAGGTCCGTTGTATCATTTGTGATACGTGTGCAAAATTTCAGGTCATTCAGGTTAGGGTTTATAGACTTTTTGATTGTTTGCGGAATTCGGAAAATTTGGAAACCTTAGGCTTGAATACGAGGGAGTTTTGATGATTCGATGTTGTTTCGAGTATTCCTAGGGTTGGTATAAGTTTGAATAGTGGTATGTGACTTGTTCATATTTTTGGTTGAGGTCCTGAGGGCCTCGGGATGATTGCGGATGGTTACCAGAAAGTTTGGAAATTGGAGAATGCAGCTGAAACTGTTGGTTCTATCATAACCGCACCAGCGGTTAGGGGACCACAGGTGCGAAGAGCGCATAAGCGAGAACAGGTCATAGATGCGATTGGGCAACGCAGAAGCGAGGATTGAGGCGCACCTGCGAGCCCGCAGGTGCGGTGGATTGACCACTGGTGCGGATGAGTGGTTTTAAGTGAAAATCCGCAGAAGCGGTGGATTTGTCCGTAGGTGTGGACCGCAGATGCATTACTTTGTCCGCATGTGCGGAAACTCCTGTGCAGAAATCATATAAACCTGCCTTCGCGAAATTTGGGCTGTTTTCCACCATTTTTATTCGGAGTTGAAGCTTTTTGGAGGGTTTTGAAAAGAGAATCAAGGGGGTTTCCATTGAGGTGAGTTTCTTGAACCTAAGACTCGATTCTCTGTTTGATTTTCAGTTGTTTAAGCATAATGTTTATGAGATTAAAGGTGAAAAATTGGGGAAGTTAGAGCTTGAAATTGGATAGGTAAAATTAGGGATTTGAGGAGCCATTTGAGGTCTGATTTCGATGTTCTTGGTATGTATGGACTCGTGGGACGATAAGGATTCTATTGATGTGATTTTTGATCGGATTCTGAGAGGTGGGCCCGGGGTTCGGGTTTGACCAATTTCGGGATTTTTTATGTAATTTGATTATTTTCGCATGGGCTTCGTTCCCTTAGCATATATTGATGTTCTAATTTTTATTTTGGATCGATTCGACGCAAGTTGAGGTAGAGTCGAGAGGCATGGGCATCACGGAGTAGGATTTCATTAGGTTTGAGGTAAGTAACGAATGTAAATCTAGACCTGAAGGTATGAAACCCCGAAATTTCGTAATGTTTTGATAAATGAAGTGACACACATGTTAGGTGACGGGCGTGTGGGCGTTCACCCGTAGAGATTGTGACTTGGTCCGTCCCGTGGTGACTGTATAGTTGCATATTTTGATATACTGTATATGATAACCATATGTTTTAGCAATGAATCTGTTAACTTAGGGTGAATGCCATGTTTTGGGCCTTTGTGCCGAACTGTTTAGACCCGTAGGGTTATTTTACTACTTTCCTCACACTATTTTGATTTGAAAGCATATCCTCAGTCATGTTTTAAGTGTTTATTGTTTAATCCGATTTCATTACTCTACTTCTTAATATATGAAAACTGTATGGGCTGAGTTTCCCTGATTTTCACTGAAATGCCCAAGTGGCCGTTGATAAGTAGGATTTTAACATGATTTATGCCCATACTTGCTTGCGCTTTGAGTGTAATTTGCTACAAAATAGTCCCAAAATGCTTACAGAATGCGCTTGATTGCAGGTTTGAGCTATAAAGTGCCAAATCGTAAAAGATCGGCTCAAATCGGAGTGAAACCTGCTCAAGTGCCAAAGATCATTAAAGTAAGGACATTCAGAACTTGGTGCGGACCGCACCATCATGTCATGCGGTCGCACCATAGGAGTTCAGAGACTGTGAAACTACAAGTCAAACATCATGCGGCCACGTCCCACTTCATGCGGCCCGCGTCCCTCTCCATGCGGCCCGCGTCTCACTCATGCGGCCGCACAATCTTGCTATGCGGTCGCGTCCAAGAAGTTCAGAGAGTGTCATATTCCAGAAGCAAACCACGCGGCCGCGTCCCACTTCATGCGGCCCGCGTCCCTCTCCATGCGGCCACACTCTATGGTCATGCGGTCCGCGTCCAAGAAGTTCAGAGAAGCTGCCAAAACTATTCATGCGACCGCAAAACAACTTTGTGCGGTCCGCGCCAGTCTTCATACGACCGCATTCCAACTTTGTGCGGTCCGCATCACCATCTTCAGAGAGCAAGATTCAGAGGTCAAGCAACCCAGTGCGGCTGCGTGCCAACTTTGTGCGGTCAGCACAAACCCCGCAGGGGCATTTTTTTCCAGTTTTTCCAGCCCACTATAAATAGAACATTTTACCATTTTTAGGTGAAGTTTGGTACATCTGATAGCTGCTGCACTCGCGAGACTTATGTTTTGGCCTATTTTGGGCATTTATAGATTGGTTTCATCATAGATTATTGTAGTTTGACATTAGTAATTAATTAATATGGTTGTTTCATCTTCTATTTCTTCAGTTTCTTCTTTAATTATGTCTAGCTAAACCCATTAGCTAGGGCTGTGGCTCAACCCTAGTGTGGGTAATCAATGGATGTTGCTTCTTAATGATAGATTGATATTGGGTGTTTGTTATTTGGGTTAATTTATGGTTTAATTAAGGATTGATGGTTGCAAACATTGATTCTAGCTTAGTGGGTCTTGACTCTTCTTGAGAAAGAGAGTCTATAACCCCAAAATTGACCCAACAAGGAATTGGGGTGGACCCATGAGAAATGGTAATCCCAATTAACGAGTTAAACCTCGAGAGAGTAATCACCCTACTTGAACCCAAGTTGCTTGGTCTAATTGGCCTACCCAATTGGTCTCGAGTGAGTCAATTGGGCAAATTCCCTCTCCCTACCGAGAGGTGTGAGAGTGGGTACAATTGTGCAACGGTTATAACATTGATCCCAAATGTGTCAATCTATTATTAGTAGTTTCTACCCGTTAGTTAACCACCTAGGTGATGCCACGACCCTAGTGCCTTTCTCTATATTAATCACAACTTAGAACATATCCCTTCAGCATAAATTAGCTTAAATTTGTAGTTGATAATAGTAGTTATTAAACAAAAACCCCAAAAACTTTTAGAAGTACAATTAGGAGCAAGCACGCATTCCTATTCTGAACAAATACGCAACTCCATTCCAAGCTCCCTGTGGAAATTGACCCCGATACCACTATTCGGGTAAAAGTTTTAGCGCTCGCTCTTCCTACCGTTGTGTGAGGTTGAGTTTGCTGCGATCACTTTTTGGCGCCGTTGCCGGGGAGCTTACGGTGTTGACTATTTGTGTAGCTAGTTTTGTGTTTTGCTTCTTTTTCCTTCTTTTTACTAATTTTATTTGTGTCAATTCACTCCGGTACACATGGCTTTAAACGCAAATGGCAACGTGGTCGTGGGGGAGGAGGTTGAGGATCTAGAACAAGAAGACGTATTACCTCAAGCTCCTAGGAGAGGTCGACATGCCAATTCAAATGAGAATATACCAGACCCTCCTCCAACTCCACCAAGAGTGGCACCAAAAGTTCTACCCAATTAAGGGTACGCAAGTGCAATAGTTTCTCCCCAAATCCGGGCGGGGAACTTCCAGATTACAAATGTGATGCTCACCTTGCTCGAACAACGAGGTTATTTCACGGGGGCCGCTGACCAGAATGCTTATAAATACTTGAAGGGCTTCGTGGATACTTGTTGGGGTAGCAATCAGACAAATGTTTCGGAGGATGCATTGAGACATCGACTTTTCCCGTTCTCACTTCGGGGGAAGGCGTTAGATTAGTTGGAGAGGCTCCCCAATCATTCCATCACTACATGGGATGAGTTGGCAGACAAGTTCATCCCTAAGTTTTTCTCTCCAGGTCACATGGCGGATCTACGGGATGAGATTCTAGCCTTCAAGCAAGAGCCGACTGAACCGTTACACGAGATATGGGAGAGGTTTAGAACAATGGTGAAAGAATGCCCTAACAATGATATGACTGATGTGATGATCCAACAAACATTCTATAGGGGAATCAACACAACCAACCAATGTATTGTGAACCAACTGGCGGGAGGAAATTTTATGAAGCTTCCTTACAATGAAGCTTGTGATGTGTTAGATGAGATGGCCGACACATCGTCGGCATGGCAAAGCCGGGCTAATGTGCCTCTAGGTGATCCTAACGTCATACATTTGCATAAGTTACATGATCATGGCCAAGCCATTGACGAACTTACAACAACAATGAATCAATTGGTTAAAGTGCAGTTACAACAAGTTCAAAACCCGTGCCAAGTCAACGCCATGGAAGGAGTGAATATGATGAAAAGGAGGCAAAAAGGGCAACAACCTCAAGGAAATTTTGATAACTATGATAATGGTGGTGGCTATTCGAATGAATGCTATGATGATCAAAGTGAGGAAGTCCAATACGTCAACAACTATCAAGGGAATAGAGGTAATCAAGTGAACCACCAATGGAGACCCCAAGGAAATTGGGGCAATCAACAAGGTGGTAATTAGAACAATAATAACAACCAAGGAGGAAATTGGGGGAACAACAATTCGGGTAATCAAGGGAATTGGAACGGAAACAACAACAACAATTGGAACAACAACAATGGGCAAGGTGGGTGGAATAACAATGGTGGCCAAGGAAATTGGGGGCAAGGCTTTCAAAGGCCTCCGATGTATCAACAACCGAACAACCCGCCGCTGTTTCAATCTCAAGGGTCTAGTTCTTCAGGAAATGAATTTGGTAGAATTGAAGTTATGTTTGAGCAAATGATGAAGAAGAACCAAGACTTCGAAGCCCAATTGGCCTCCCACAACACTTCTATCCGTAACTTGGAAGTACAACTTGGCCAAATTTCTCAATCTTTAAATACTCGCCAAAAGGGTGCTCTACCAAGTGATACGGTAGTAAACCCCAAGGGTGGGCACAATAATCATGTGATGAAGGTGGCAACGTGAAGTGGAAGAGGCGGTGATGTGCATTCCTCAAGAGGAAACCAAGTTATGGTGGATGAAGATGAGTTACGAGATAATGAAATGCCTTTGGTGGTTGAAGATGTAGTTGAACCAAGTGTGAGAGATGATGTGCGGATTGATATTCATGAGGTTGAAGAGGAGACAAAAGAGGCCGTGAACCCGTCTAAGGAACACGTGATTGATATGCCCGAGCCGGTGGTTCCCAAAGCCAAAGCACCCTTACCTCGGCCTCCTTCGCCCTATCCTCAACGGTTGGCCAAGCAAAAAGGTGACAACCAATTGAAGAAATTCATTAAGATGATGAAGAGTTTGACTATCAACGTGCCTTTGGTGGAGGCACTCAAGAAAATGTCGGGGTACGCAAAGTTCATGAAAGAGTTGGTTAAAAAAAGAGATCAATGGAGTGTGAGACAATCAAGATGACCCATCAAGTGAGCGCAATTGTGCATTCTATAGCTCCAAAACTTGAGGACCCCGGTGCATTCACTATCCCATGTACCATTGGAAGTACCGACTTTGCAAAAGCCCCTTGTGACTTGGGGGCAAGTATCAATTTAATGCCATATTCAGTTTTCAAGACCTTGGGAATCGGACAACCTCGTCCAACTTCTATGAGGCTTCAAATGGAGGACTGGTCAATGAAGCAGCCTTTGGGGATTATTGATGATGTCCTTGTTCATGTTGATAAGTTCATATTGCTGGCCGATTTCGTTATCTTGGATTGTGAGGTGGATTTTGAGGTGCCAATTATCCTTGGAAGACCTTTCCTAGCTACTGGAAAGGCTTTGGTAGATGTCAAAGCGAGAGAGTTGACCTTCCGTGTTGGTGATGAAAAGATGGTGTTCCATGTGTGCAAATCTATGAGGCAACCGAATAGCACCGAGGTGTGCTCGTTTGTTGACATTGTCACGGCGGTGATAGTGGATGACACAAGTGCAATGGTGAATGTTGAGGACCCACTTGAGGCCGTGCTCTTGAACATGGATGTTGATGATGATGCCGGGAGAGTTGAATGTGTAACGCTTTGCATGGTATGGGCTCGTATTCTTATGAGCCTAGGAAGTTATCCTTGGATCTTGAGAATCGCAAAACTCCCCCAACCAAGCCATATATTGAGGAGCCGCCGGTGTTGGAGTTGAAACCACTTCCTCCTCACCTCAGGTATGAATACTTGGGCCCTAATTTCACTTTGCCTGTTATTCTTTCGTCTTGCTTGACTAACGTGCAGGTTGATGCCATTTTGGTAGTTCTACAAAAGCGCAAGAGGGCGATCAGATGGACATTGGCGGATATTCGGGGTATAAGCCCCGCCTTTTGCATGCATAAGATCATATTGGAGGAGGATGTGAGGCCCTCACTTGAACACCAAAGGAGACTCAACAAAGCTATGTAAGAAGTGGTCAAGAAGGAAGTTATCAAGTGGCTTGATGCCGGTGTGGTGTATCCTATTTCTGACAGCTCATGGACTTCTCCGGTGCAATGCGTACCGAAGAAGGGCGGGATGACTGTGGTAACCAATGCTAAAAATGAGTTGATTCCTACTCGGACGGTGACGGGATGGAGAGTTTGTATGGACTATAGAAATCTTAACAAGGTGACTCGAAAGGATCATTTCCTGTTGCCATTCCAAACCAAATGCTTGATCATCTTGCGGGTCGGTCGTTCTATTGCTTTTTAGATGGGTATTCGGGGTACAATCAGATTTTCATCGCCCCGGAAGATCAGGAAAAGACGACCTTTACTTGTTCCTATGGCACATTCGCATTTTCGAGGATGCCGTTTGGATTGTGTAATGCCCCAGCGACCTTTCAACGATATATGATGGCAATTTTCACCGACATGGTGGAAGGTATATTGGAGGTCTTTATGGATGATTTTAGCGTGGTGGGGGACTCCTTTGAAGAATGCTTGACAAATGTGGATCGTGTGTTGGCCCGATGTGAAGATACAAACCTAGTTCTCAATTGGGAAAAATGCCATTTTATGGTAGAAGAGGGTATTGTATTGGGTCATAAGATTTCGAAGAGAGGTATTGAAGTTGACAAAGCCAAGATTGAAGTCATTTCAAGGTTACATCTCCCTACTTCTGTCAAAGGGGTGAGGAGCTTTTTGGGGCACGCGGGTTTCTACCGAAGGTTCATCAAAGATTTCTCTAAGGTAGTTAACCCATTGTGCAAGTTATTAGAGAAGGAGGCCAAGTTTGTCTTTGATGAGAAATGCATGGAGGCGTTCGAGCTTTTAAAACACAAGTTGACAACTACCCCTATCATTACCGCACCCAATTGGAGCTTGCCATTTGAGCTCATGTGCGACGCTAGTGATGTTGCAGTAGGTGCGGTCTTGGGCCAAAGGATCAATAAGATGTTCCATCCGGTGTACTACTCAAGCAAGATGATGAACGAAGCTCAAAGAAACTATACAGTCACCGAGAAGGAGTTGCTAGCTATTGTGTTTGCCATGTAAAAGTTCCGACCATACCTTATGGGGGCCAAAGTGAATATCCATACTGATCATCCCGCCCTTAGATATTTGATTACCAAGAAAGATTCAAAAGCAAGGTTGATGAGATGGGTGCTACTTCTTCAAGAGTTTGATCTAGAAATTGTGGACCGGAAAGGAAGTGAAAATCAAGTGGCGGACCACTTGTCCCGCTTGGAGGAAGAGGGGAGGCCTTCTAACGGCCTTGAGATCAATGATGCGTTCCCGGATGAACAACTCCTTGCGGTATCTATGCATGATATGTCGTGGTTTGCCTATGTGGCAAATTATCTTGTGAGCGGTATAATCCCGTATGAGCTCCCTTCTAACCAAAGGAAGAAGCTCAAGCGGGATAGTTTGGATTATTATTGGGATGAGCCATATTTGTTCAAGATTTGCACCGATGGTGTGATTCGCCGATGTGTCCCAGAAGAAGAACAATTGAGTATTTTGGAGGCTTGTCATTCCTCTCCCTATGGTGGCCATCATGGTAGGGTGATGACGGCTTCTAAGGTGCTTAGTTGCGGTTTCTATTGGCCCTCTTTGTTTAAAGATACCGGTGATTTTGTCAAGAGATGTGATGAATGCCAACGAGCCGGTGGAATTTCAAAAAAGGATGAGATTCATCTCAACACAATTCTAGAGGTGGACTTTTTTGATGTGTGGGGTATCGACTTTATGGGGCTGTTCGTGAGTTCGTGTGGGAACACCTATATCTTGGTAGCGGTTGATTGTGTGTTGAAATGGGTCGAAGCCGTCACTTTGCCCAACAACGAAGCTCGAAGTGTGGTGGCGTTCTTGAAAAAGAGTATCTTCACAAGGTTTGGCACTCCACGTGCTATCATTAGTGATGGTGGTTCTCATTTTTGCAACCGGGGTTTTGATTCATTGCTTTCCAAGTATGGTGTAAATCACAAGGTGACCACTCCTTATCATCCTCAAGCGAGTGGCCAAGTTGAGGTTTCCAACCGAGAGATCAAGAGTATTTTGTTCAAAACTGTCAATGCCAATAGTACCGATTGGTCGAAGAAATTAGATGATGCTCTTTGGGCCTATCAGACAGCTTACAAGACCCCGATTGGTATGTCTCCGTACCGGTTGGTGTTTGGGAAAGCATGTCATCTTACGGTGGAATTGGAGCATAAGGCTATGTGGGCCTTGAGAAAATTGAACTTAGAATGGGATGTCACTATGAATCTCCGGGTTGAGCAACTCAATGAGCTAGATGAGTTTAGATTTTATGCCTACTCCAGCTCGTCCTTGTACAAGGACAAGATGAAGTACCTTCACGATAAGTATGCCCGAGGGAAGGAATTCAAAGTTGGTGACATGGTTCTTCTGTTCAACTCCCGGTTGAGGTTATTCCCGGGAAAGCTTATGTCTAAATGGAGTGGTCCATTTGAAGTTGTTGGTGTAACCCCATTTGGTGCTATTGATCTCAAGAACAAAAATGGTGAAGTTTTCCGGGTCAATGGGCATCGTGTCAAGCATTACTTGGGAAAGTTTGATGACAGCCACGTGGTGTCACTCATTCATTTGAAGTGACTTTGATGGTAACATGCGTTGTGCTGCGACGTTGAATCAGGCGCTTCTTGGGAGGCAACCCATGTCTTTTTCTTTCTTTTTGATTTCTGTTGTAGATTAGGATTTTTGAGCTAATGGTTTGTGAAATGTTGCAGGAATTGTGATTGAACCAGTGCAAAACAACTGTGCAAAAAGTGCACAGTCTCTGAACAGTGACCGTGCGGCCGCAATCCCACTTTGTGCGGTCCGCACCGGCCAAAGAAAATATTGCCAAGTTTCTGAAGATGGCTAGTGCAGCTGCGTCCTTGCTTGTGCGGTCCGCATCGGTGAAGGCAAAGAATGATCAGTCTCTGAACTATGTTCACACGGCCACGTCACACTTAGAGCGGCCCGTGTGGTTCTCATGCGGCCACAACCCATCTCATGCGTGTCATGACCCAAACTGAAGGGCCATGACTAGCACCCGACCACACTTGCCGAGCACCAATGTACATTTCATCTAACCTTCATTATTATCTTTTAGGGCTGACGAGATCAATATAAATGGTAGACCTAGATCATGGACAACCAGCAATAAAATATGACGACATGAACATACATAGCAGGGGATGACCAGACAATCAAGAAACTACATATAAGGTATGAGCTACCACGCTACTATGAAAGACTATACAACAAAAACTAGCCGACAAGGCATACCAAACTATACATGAGCCGACACTTGTCTATGAGCCTCTAAAAGAACATAAGTGTTGCAACATAGCCGGAACAGGGCCCCGACATACCCATAATGTCTATAACAAAAATTGCATACCAAGACCAAGGCAAGTCCGGAGAAGGGATCTCGCCAATCACCGCTGAACTAGACAGTCTACTGTGGTGGGGGAGCTGCACCTGCCTGTCTATCAGGACCTGCAGCACGACATGCAGCGTCCACAAATAAAAGGACGTCAGTACGAATAAAGTACTGAGTATGTAAGGCAAGGAACCATAAATACGATCAGTAATGTAAGTAAGGATAGAGAATATACAACCTGTAACATCTTAGTACCTCTGAGGGCTACTTACATGAAATGCATGATACATATGTATAAATACATAAACCTTTAAAGCATTCGCCTCTGTGGGCATCATCATCATCATATCGTACCCGGCCATAATAGGCTCGGTAGAATCGTACCCGGCCACGTGGAGCTCGGTAAAACCCAACTGATCAGTGGTTGCACAATAGGTGCCGTACCCGGCCAACTATAGCGTGGCTCGGTAGAGTAAAATAGATACATATATATAATGCATGCTCGACTCATGGAATCACATTCTAAACCTTTCGGAGTGACGTAAGGTCGGTATCCTCTGTACACGTTATTAGGACTAACTCTTCACTATGAACCTTATAAGAATCAGGAAGTACCAACAACATTGATAACATAAGAATAAGAGAAGCAACATTAACATCAATCGTTCCATAAGAGGGAAAACAATGTAAGTACTGCTAGCTTCTAAGAGTAGAGTATCTTGGAAGCTCGTTCATTACATTATGTACAATCGGAGTCGTGCAAAAGAAGGAAAGGGATAGCCTCACATACCTTGTATATACTGCCCCAATCTCAAGCTATGCAATTGTCAAAACTCCTTAGTCTACAATAAGAGAAACGATACTATCGTTATCATTTAAGCGTCATAACTATTATGTATCGACCACAACCTATTTTACGATGAAACGGACAGCACCTCCCCTATATATATGACCTCACACCATTCAAAACAGTCACCAAACAGCCCAAACAACATCAATAATAAACATATTGAGCCTCCCAAAATAGTCCACACACAGCCTAATCACTCCATACATACGACGACCACCGTAGTCGTGTCAAACAACCTGGAAATGTTACGAATAACTATCAGCCCATAACCCTACATATATATGGTGTTTCTCCACACCCTTCCTCCTCCAAAACTCCACAAGATAGTAGTAAAATACGCAGCCCAACAACAACGCAAAACAGTCCACAAACAATAACATTACTTCCAAGCCTTTCGACATATATTTCACAAGTTCTAGCTTCAATGGCTTAGCTGCAACTTGGATAATCTTAAATACATATAGAGTAAGAGGTTCCTTACCTTTATACAGAAAGAACAACTCCAATTTGACCTTAAATTTCCATGAAATATCCCTCCAATGCTGCCACAACAACAAAAAAGCGAAACTAGCGATCAATTAGTGTTTTTCGGCACTAGAATCACTTTAGAAGGCTTGAAATCACCTAGGATTGATATTAAGAACATGAGGGAGTATTTACAGAACATAAACCCTTTAAAACAACCTCCCACACGAGCTGGAACGACACAAAAATGAGCAACAACAAGAAGAACAAGAGACTTACTAGCGCCACAGAATTCCCGACACTTGATTTGTGTTGTTTGCCCTTTTTTTGGGTCTTGAATCTTGAGAGAACCTTGAGAGGATGTTCCTAGGGTTCTAAGGTCTGAAAATAGTGAGAAGAAATGACTTAAAACGGGTTGGAGGCATCCTATATAGGTCCAAATATCTTAAACCGCCTTAGTGGGCCCCATAGAGAGGTGCTTGGCGCAGTCTTGCGAAAACGCGAATATCTCTCTACTCCGAGATCGTATCGATGAACGGTTTAATGCGTTGGAAACTAGACTCATAGATCTTTAATTTGGTTGGTAGATCACCCCGTAATTCCTTGTAAATTATGAGAAAAGATTAGAAACATTTGACCTAATGTTTAAGTAAAATTATGAACCTAAGTTGCGACAACTTTTGTCGACTTTTGTTTCATAACTCGTTTGACTTCAAGACTTATGATACGGATATTATATGATTAAAATACCTTAATAAATGACCTCTTGAGTGTATTAAGCACTGCTAGATTACCTGAAAATACGAGTTACAACATCCTTGATTCGTTTAACTTCTAATACTGGTTAATCACCCTTATACACTCTTGTATCACTTAAGACCAATAGGATTGACTTCTTATCATCTCAAAGATAATTCCTTCTTGGATTTATGTTAACTAATATATGGAATGAACTAACACATGTGGATATGGGTTGTAACACCCTCCCCCCCTTAGGAACATTCGTCCTCGAATGTAAGGGTTTATGGGGAGTTTAAATCATCGTGGATTCCAATGGAAATTTCCGATCAATTTTCCCCTATAAAATGGTCACTAGCAAAACTTGCAAGTAATTAAGCCCAACATATGGCTTCACAAGGCTACACAAAGCATTATGCGTATTTACATTATCTACATATCACCATTTTGTATTAAGGAGGAGTATTCTCAAATTATTGCTTACCTCATAGAGCCGTTTCACCTTCCAATGTATCCTGTCTTCCACCAGCATCCTTGTTATCTTCATTCTGGAATAAGTAAGGGTATTTAGACTTCATCTCCTCTTCTGCTTCCCATGTCATTTCTTCCATATTTTTGTTCCTCCACAATACTTTGACGGAAGCTACATCTTTTGTTCTCAGCTTGCGGACTTGCCGATCTAATATCGCCACTGGCACTTCTTCATATGATAGGTCCTCTGTAACTTGTACATCTTTGATAGGGACGACTCGAGAAGGGTCTCCAATACATTTTCTCAACATAGATACATGGAATACCGGGTGGACAAATTCCAATTCGGATGGCAATTCTAACTCATAAGCAACCTGTCCAATCCGTCGAAGAATTTTATACGGCCCGATATACCTTGGACTCAGCTTACCTTTCTTCCCAAAACGCATAATACCCTTCATTGGTGAGATCCTCAGGAAAACCCAATCACCAACCTCAAACTCTAGATCACGACGTCGGACATCAGAATAAGATTTTTGCCTGCTTTGTGCCGTCCTCAATCGCTCCTGTATCACTTTCACCTTCTCAATAGCTTGGTGAATCAAATCTGGCCCATATAATTCTGTTTCACCGACTTCGAACCATCCAACTGGTGATCTACATCTCCTCCCGTATAGTGCCTCGTATGGGGCCATTTTAATACTGGAATGGTAGCTATTGTTATAGGCGAATTCTATGAGTGGAAGATGATCATCCCAATTCCCCTTAAAATCTAGAACACATGCTCGTAGCATATCTTCCAGTGTCTGAATGGTACGTTCAGCCTGTCCGTCAGTCTGCGGATGAAATGCAGTGCTGAGATTTACTTGTGTGCCTAAACCCTTCTGGAAAGACCTCCAAAAGTTAGCCGTAAATTGAGCTCCTCGGTCTGATATAATAGATACGGGCACACCATGAAGCCTAACAATCTCCTTGATATACAACTTCGCATAATCTTCAGCCGTGTAAGTTGTCTTCACTGGCAGAAAATGGGCACATTTTGTAAGTCGATCAATTATCACCCAGATGGAGTCAAACTTATGATAAGAGCGAGGTAATCCAATAATGAAGTCCATATTAATCACCTCCCACTTCCAGGTCGGAATCTCTATATTTTGAAGCAATCCACCGGGTTTCTGATGTTCTATCTTTACTTGTTGACAATTGGGACACTGGGCTACAAATTCTGCAATAGACTTCTTCATATTATCCCACCAATACTGCTCCTTGACATCATGATACATCTTTGTCGAGCCGGGATGGATGGAATATCGGGATTGATGAATCTCATTCATAATCTTCTCTCGCAACCCTGCCACATTAGGCACACACAATCGGCTCTGGTATCTCAGTGCCCCGTCTTTTCCGATCCCAAAAGCCATACTTTTACACTGTTGAATGCTTTCTCTTAATCGTACTAAGATAGGATCTTCATATTGTCGTGCTTTTACCTCGGCTACCAAAGATGATTCTGATGTATTCTGTACAGTAACACCTCCATCATCAGAGTCTAACAATCTGATTCTCATATTGGCTAGCTGATGAAGCTCTTTAATCAACCCCCATCTACCTGCCTCAATATGTACTAAGCTTCCCATTGATTTACGGCTGAGAGCGTCTGCCACAACATTGGCTTTACCGGGATGATACAATATCTCGACGTCGTAGTCTTTCAATAATTCAAGCCACCTACGCTGCCTCAAATTCAACTCTTTCTGCTTGAAGATGTATTGTAAACTCTTGTGATCTGTGTAGATGTCAACATGGACGCCGTATAAGTAGTGCCGCCATATCTTCAAAGCATATATTACTGCAGCCAATTCCAAATCATGGGTTGGATAATTCTTTTCATGCTTCTTCAATTGTCTTGATGCATAAGCAATCACATTCCCACGCTGCATCAATACGCACCCCAAACCTATACCTGAGGCATCACAATATACCACATAACCTTCTGTTCCTTCAGGAAGAGTGAGCACTGGTGCAGATGTCAATCGATTCTTCAACTCCTGAAAACTACGTTCACAAGTGTCAGACCACTGGAATTTGGTAGCTTTTTGTGTTAACTTAGTCAATGGTGATGATATAGAGGAAAATCCTTCTACAAACCGCCTATAATATCCTGCTAGCCCTAGGAAGCTGCGGACTTCTGATGGTGTTGTAGGTCTCGGCCAATTCTTTACTGCATCGATCTTCTGAGTGTCGACACTAATACCCTCATCAGATATCACATGGCCAAGGAATGCTACTGAGTTCAGCCAGAATTCACATTTGGAGAGCTTAGCATATAACTTACGATCCTGAAGCGTCTGTAATACTATCCGCAAGTGGCCCGCATGTTCCGCCTCCGAACGAGAATACACTAGAATGTCATCAATGAATACAATCACGAACACATCAAGATAGGGCCTGAATATAGTATTCATGAGATCCATAAAAGCTGCTGGGGCATTTGTTAGCCCGAACGACATCACCAAGAACTCAAAGTGCCCATATCTTGTCCGGAAGGCCGTCTTTGGAATATCCTTCTCCCTAACCCTCACCTGATGATACCCTGAACGTAAATCAATCTTAGAGAAATACTTGGCACCCTGGAGTTGGTCAAACAGGTCATCAATTCTTGGAAGTGGATACTTGTTCTTTATAGTAGACTTATTCAACTGTCGATAGTCGATACACATCCGTAACGACCCGTCTTTCTTCCGCACGAATAGGACTGGTGCACCCCAAGGTGAAGTGCTAGGCCTAATAAAGCCCTTATCCAGCAAGTCCTTCAACTGCACCTTCAACTCTCGCAACTCTGTCGGGGCCATTCTGTATGGAGGAATAGAGATCGGTTGAGTGTCAGGCAACACATCAATGCTAAACTCAATCTCCCTTTCAGGAGGAAGGCCTGGGAGTTCATCTGGGAAAACATCTGGGAATTCGTTGACCACAGGGATTGATTGTAAAGTAGGCGGTTTCGCCTCCGCATCCCTAACGCGAACGAGATGATAAATGTAACCTTTTGAGATCATTTTCCTTGCCTTAAGATAGGAAATAAACCTACCTTTCGGTGTAGCAATGTTCCCTTTCCATTCAATGACGGGTTCACCCGGAAATTGGAACCTAACCATCTTCGTACGACAGTCAACATTTGCATAGCATGAGGCCAACCAGTCCATTCCCATTATCACATCAAAATCAACCATTTCTAACTCAAATAAATTTGTCGAGGTTTGACGACTACAAATCATCACAGTGCAACCTCTATATACCCTTCTAGCAATCACAGAATCTCCTATCGGAGTAGATACCGCGAGGGGTTTACTTATCAATTCAGGTTCAATGCCAAACTTATTAGCCACAAAGGGTGTAACATATGATAATGTAGATCCCGGATCAATCAGCGCATATACATCATAAGAAAACACAGATATAATACCTGTAACAACATCTGGAGACGACTCGAGATCCTGTCGACCTACTAGAGCATAGGTTCGATTTTGAGCACCACTCGAACTCGGCACTGCACCTCTACCCCTACCACGACCTGTCGACTGCTGAAAACCCCGTGCTGGAGGTCGAACTGATGAGGAAGAACCAGACACAGATCCAGTCGGCTGAGCCATACCATCACCTCCTCTATTAGGACAATCCCGCATCATATGGCCAGGCTGCCCGCACGAATAGCATGCATCAGAACCTCGACGACACAGTCCAAAGTGGGCCTTGCCGCACTGATCACAATGTGGTGTTGGGGGTCTCATCTGACTAGTATCCCTGTGATGTTGCGAGCCAGATGCCCGCGAACTCTGACCTGGACCAGAATAGGATCGATCATATCGAGGCCTCTGAAACTGTGGAGGAGCACTAGCTACAGGTGGCGCCGAACTCCTCGAAAACTGTGGCCTGATGCGGCCTCTGAAGTCATCAGAATACCCTGCAAATCTCGCCCTCTTATGCTGGCCTCTATCCTGCTCCCTAACTGCCCTCTGCTGGCGCTTACGATCCTCTAGGGTCTGGGCATAAGCTTGAATACGGGAAATATCCATGCCCTCCACCAAGGAGGCTGTCGTACACTCATTTATCAGATGTGGTCCCAACCCATTCACGAACATATGCACCCTATCACTCATCTCGGCCACCATATGGGGAGCATACCTTGCCAAAGAATCAAACTGCATACTGTACTCTCGCACACTCATATTACCTTGTCTAAGGTTCAAGAACTTATCAGCTCTAGCTCGTCGTATCTCAACTGGCAAGTAGTGACGAAGAAAGGCCTCAGAAAATTCCTTCCACACAGCTGGAGGAGGGTTCGGACCCCTGGATCTCTCCCAACTATCATACCAGAGAACCGCTAAATCCCGTAGCCGATAAGAAGCCAACTCTACTGCCTCTGTATCACTAACATGCATAACCCGAAGTGTACGATGAACCTGGTCAATAAAAGTCTGTGGGTCCTCCTTGGGGTCTGATCCGGTAAACACTGGAGGGTCTAAATTAATAAAATCACGAACTCTTGTACTAACTGGTTTCTCAGCAGCACCTGTATTCTGCCTCTGAGCCTGAGCAGCTACCAAGCTAGTCAATAACTGCAAAGCACTCTGCATATCCTGGTCTGGAGTGCCAGACGGAGGAACTGGAGGCGCTGGGTGCCTTCTAATATCCTCTGGAGGAGATGGAGTAGATGAGGTATGAGAGGGCATCTCACTTTGAGCCTCACTTTGTCCTGCTCTGACTTGGGGCACCTGACTGGTACCCTCTCCCGCTGCTGTATCAAGCCGTCTACTAATCGTTTGCTTCCTAGTCGAAGGCATCACTGGAAAAAAACAAGGTGAATATTAGAGACGAACACTTACGACTCAACTCTACGCACGATCTAGATTCAGGAAGAAGGTAACAACCCTAGATGTCATGTAGCCTCCTGATTATAAATGTGGCGCGCTACACATCCATAATCAAGACTCTACTAGACACGGCTCATAGACAACCCCTAGGATAGACTTGCTCTGATACCAAGTTTGTCACGACCCAAACTGAAGGGCCATGACTAGCACCCGACCACACTTGCCGAGCACCAACGTACATTTCATCTAACCTTCATTATTATCTTTTAGGGCTGACGAGATCAATATAAATGGTAGACCTAGATCATGGACAACCAGCAATAAAATATGACGGCATGAACATACATAGCAGGGGATGACCAGACAATCAAGAAACTACATATAAGGTATGAGCTACCACGCTACTATGAAAGACTATACAACAAAAACTAGCCGACAAGGCATACCAAACTATACATGAGCCGACACTTGTCTATGAGCCTCTAAAAGAACATAAGTGTTGCAACATAGCCGGAACAGGGCCCCGACATACCCATAATGTCTATAACAAAAATTGCATACCAAGATCAAGGCAAGTCCGGAGAAGGGATCTCGCCAATCACCGCTGAACTGGACAGTCTACTGTGGTGGGGGAGCTGCACCTGCCTGTCTATCAGGACCTGCAGCACGACATGCAGCATCCACAAATAAAAGGACGTCAGTACGAATAAAGTACTGAGTATGTAAGGCAAGGAACCATAAATACGATCAGTAATGTAAGCAAGGATAGAGAATATACAACCTGTAACATCTTAGTACCTCTGAGGGCTACTTACATGAAATGCATGATACATATGTATAAATACATAAACCTTTAAAGCATTCGCCTCTGTGGGCATCATCATCATCATGTCGTACCCGACCATAATAGGCTCGGTAAAAAAAACAAACCCGGCCATCATAAGGCTCGGTAGAATCGTACCCGGCCACGTGGAGCTCGGTAAAACCCAACTGATCAGTGGTTGCACAATAGGTGCGGTACCCGGCCAACTATAGCGTGGCTCGGTAGAGTAAAATAGATACATATATATAATGCATGCTCGACTCATGGAATCACATTCTAAACCTTTCGGAGTGACGTAAGGTCGGTATCCTCTGTACACGTTATTAGGACTAACTCTTCACTATGAACCTTATAAGAATCAGGAAGTACCAACAACATTGATAACATAAGAATAAGAGAAGCAACATTAACATCAATCGTTCCATAAGAGGGAAAACAATGTAAGTACTGCTAGCTTCTAAGAGTAGAGTATCTTGGAAGCTCGTTCATTACATTATGTACAATCGGAGTCGTGCAAAAGAAGGAAAGGGATAGCCTCACATACCTTGTATATACTGCCCCAATCTCAAGCTATGCAATTGTCAAAACTCCTTAGTCTACAATAAGAGAAACGATACTATCATTATCATTTAAGCGTCATAACTATTATGTATCGACCACAACCTATTTTACGATGAAACGGACAGCACCTCCCCTATATATATGACCTCACACCATTCAAAACAGTCACCAAACAGCCCAAACAACATCAATAATAAACATATTGAGCCTCCCAAAATAGTCCACACACAGCCTAATCACTCCATACATACGACGACCACCGTAGTCGTGTCAAACAACCTGGAAATGTTACGAATAACTATCAGCCCATAACCCTACATATATATGGTGTTTCTCCACACCCTTCCTCCTCCAAAACTCCACAAGATAGTAGTAAAATACGCAGCCCAACAACAACGCAAAACAGTCCACAAAACAATAACATTACTTCCAAGCCTTTCGATATATATTTCACAAGTTCTAGCTTCAATGGCTTAGCTGCAACTTGGATAATCTTAAATACATATAGAGTAAGAGGTTCCTTACCTTTATACAGAAAGAACAACTCCAATTTGACCTTAAATTTCCATGAAATATCCCTCCAATGCTGCCACAACAACAAAAAAGCGAAACTAGCGATCAATTAGTGTTTTTCGGCACTAGAATCACTTTAGAAGGCTTGAAATCACCTAGGATTGATATTAAGAACATGAGGGAGTATTTACAGAACATAAACCCTTTAAAACAACCTCCCACACGAGCTGGAACGACACAAAAATGAGCAACAACAAGAAGAACAAGAGACTTACTAGCGCCACGGAATTCCCGACACTTGATTTGTGTTGTTTGCCCTTTTTTTGGGTCTTGAATCTTGAGAGAACCTTGAGAGGATGTTCCTAGGGTTCTAAGGTCTGAAAATAGTGAGAAGAAATGACTTAAAACGGGTTGGAGGCATCCTATATAGGTCCAAATATCTTAAACCGCCTTAGTGGGCCCCATAGAGAGGTGTTTGGCGCAGTCTCGCGAAAACGCGAATATCTCTCTACTCCGAGATCGTATCGATGAACAGTTTAATGCGTTGGAAAATAGACTCATAGATATTTAATTTTGTTAGTATATCACCCCGTAATTCCTTGTAAATTATGAGAAAAGATTAGAAACATTTGACCTAATGTTTAAGTAAAATTATGAACCTAAGTTGCGACAACTTTTGTCGACTTTTGTTTCATAACTCGTTTGACTTCAAGACTTATGATACGGATATTATATGATTAAAATACCTTAATAAATGACCTCTTGAGTGTATTAAGCACCGCTAGATTACCTGAAAATACGAGTTACAACATCCTTGATTCGTTTAACTTCTAATACTGGTTAATCACCCTTATACACTCTTGTATCACTTAAGACCAATAGGATTGACTTCTTATCATCTCAAAGATAATTCCTTCTTGGATTTATGTTAACTAATATATGGCATGAACTAACACATGTGGATATGGGTTGTAACAATGCGGTCCGCGTGCCTTCGTTTTAGCACCAAGTAAATGGTAAAGTCCCAGCGCGGCCCGCGGCCGGGTTCACGCGGCCGCACTGTATGGTAAGTGCTGGGCCCCGCGGTGTTTCCTATAAATAGGCCATTAGGGTCTTCATTTGAACTTTTCGCAAAAATTGACCCCTAAGCCCTAAAAGTTACTGTTCACATCAGAGACCCTTCTTAGTGTTAATATCAAGAGCATTTCTTTGCTTTCCTGGTAACATATCTCTCACATTAGTCTTTACTTAGTATTAATTTAAACTTTATACATGTTTCCCTAGTCATAACTTCTTTGTTTTTCATTTTTTTGTTCTTCGCTGTTTCATGATTAGGATAGTTTTATATTGTTCTTGTTGTTCTTTGAAATGATGGGCATGTTATAATTGAGTAGGGACAAAGTAGGATGCTAAAACATGAAAGACTTGAGTTTTTTGTAAACCCTAATTGCCCCTGTAATGAAAGCCCAGCATGGCCGCACTCCCTGATTATGCGGTCCGCATGCCTTTTACGCAGCCGCATCATTCTGTTACGCGGTCCGCGTAAGCCTTGAGCCTAAAGGTTGATACTTCCCAGCGTGGCCGCACGCCTGATTTGTGCTGTCCGCTCCATGCCCCACGCGGCCGCATCCCATGTTTGCGCGGTCCACGTGGGTGAGGTTCAGAGGGCACCAGTTTTTAATAGTAGGGCCAATGCGGCCACATGACCAGTTTATGAGGACCGCGTTGGCCCCCACGCGGCTGCACCCCTTGTTCATGTGGTCCGCATGGTTCCTAATCAGAGAGGTGTTCATTTCCCAATTTGGTCAGTGCGGTCCGCACTGCTATCACCTGTTCTCTGTCTGTGTTTCTGTTTTGTGCTTAAACTCTGCAATTGCCTACTAACAATGTTAGAATTATTTGTGTGCAGAAAAAGGTTAAACAACGAGGGCGTGGAGCTAAGCAACCCGGACGAGGAGGTGACCCCTCCCGGGGAGGTTAATCGAAATTGAAGAAACTCACTCCCCAACCAAAGCTAAAAACAAGAAAGCAGGTGATGAGTGATGAAGAGCAGTCGGGGAGTGAGTACCTCCCCTCCCAGGATGTCTCAACTGATTCGGGGAAAGCCCCCGCAAGCCCAGCTAAAGCTCCAACTGTTATACAACCTGAGTCGTCTGCGGGTTCAGAAGCAGGCAGTGCTAAATACTCCACCTCCCCCATAGCTTCAGAATCCGGGGAGGGTGCAGAAGATAAATACAAGAGTGATGAGGAGGTCCCGGACAGTGGGGTACTTAGAGTTGGGGGAATTGAAAGAACTAGAAACCCAGTTGTATGGCAGGACAGATTTGTCAGCGAGGTGGCCTTTCATAAATTCCGGGAAGTGTGGCCCAAGAAGAAGGTGATTCCAAAAAGAAGAGTAGTCACCCGGGATTTGTTACCCTACCTTCCCCGAGTCCATGGACAATTTATTACTAGAGTGGGGTGGGATTTCTTCAAAGATGAGCTGGTCGATGCAAATGAACATATGGTGAAGGAATTTTACAGCAATATGGCCCACACCAAAGAAGGGTCAATTGCAACCAAAGTGCGGGATAAGAAGATAGTGATCTCGGGAGAGGCGTTGAACGAGTATTTGGGTTTCAATGACGAGGATGACTCTCAGTACAGAGAGAAGTTAGAGTTGAAAGAGGAAGCTAGTCCTTGGGTGGCACAGTTCTTAGCTCAGCTGGGGACTATTCAGGAGTGGATTCAGGTGGGTAAGAAAATACTACATCCATTGGCATTGATACGGACAGAAACTACCCCTACCCGAACACCCTCACAATGTACTTTGAAGATGCAAAGGTGAAGAAATACCCCTTCAATGTTGGAATCCAGCCGGTGTCCCCGTTTTTATGGTTTAGTATTCAGGGGTTAGACAACCCGAAAAGGGATAAGAAGGGAAAAGCATACACCTCTGCCCCGACTGGCCAATCTGAGGAGCCAGTTGCGGTAGAGTCTTCTGTTGAGCCACCTACTCTTGCTGCCACTACTGTTCTGGACATCCCATCCTCCTATGCGGGTCCCAGTTTTCAACTGGCCCAGTGGTTCCCACCTCCAAATCCAACCCCTTCACGGCCCAACAGTTAGCAAAGACATTAGCCAGTTTGAACGACTGGATGTCAATCTCAACATCCAAGTTGTCCACTTTGGCTACCACAGTTGCGGCCCAGTCTGCTCCAACCACCATTGAGATTCCTCAGTCCATTAAGGAGATATTGAAGACACTCCTGACCAACCAGGAGGAGATTTTGGCTACTCAAGCTACCTTCACAAAGACAGTTGATGCACAGGGCAAAGCTGTAAAGAAGCTTGCCAGAGAACACAAGAAGATGAGAAAATCCCGGGCATCTAAGAAAGAGGTGAAGGTGCTCCGAGCTGAGGTTGACAAGCTAACGGCAAACCAGCTGCCTTTATACTTGTTCTTTGATGAGTCAGCACCACCACCAGCCGTAGTTGTACCGGAGCCATAGCTAGAGGAGGAGCCTAGGCACCCAAGGAAGAAGAGGAAGCTTCCTAGCACTGAGGGTGTGGTGATAGAGGTAGCACAGGTTCAGGAGGATACTTCTAGTGCTCCACCAGATATTCAGCTGGTCCATGACCCGACCCCTATCCCAGCAGCAGAGCAGCAACAGGCCGGGAACCAGTCTGAGGTTCCCGCCAGTACAGAGGATCAGAGGACCAATGATCAGCCCATGACGACGGATCAGGCTTGAGGAGCCACGCTATATCCTTCTCTGTTTATATGCTTATTTTGGTAGTTGGAATTGGGGACAATGCCAACTTTTATTCATGGGGGTGCGCCCTACTATTTTAATGGTTGATACATTTGGGATGACTGTACATATTTATTAGACTCTTAGCTTATGTTGCTAGTTGATAGTTGGCCTGTATATAACTTTTCATTCTAGTTACTTTTCTACTTTATGTACATATCCATTCCCCCCCTCCCGCTGTATATTCTACTCCCCCATTGTACATATTCATTCGGTTTTTCTATTTTCATTAAAAAAAAATCGTTTTTAGCTTCATAGTAGGCTCGTAACTTTTTTGTTTTGTTTTGGCGTTTGCAATAAGCCCTTGGTTTTCTTAATGCCAGGGTTCTTTCCAAGGGTAGAGTGTTGTGCGAACTGGGTGGCTCTTCCCAATGATAGATGGCGTGACAATCTTCTTAAGGGTTTGAGTCCATTTTTCATTTTTCATTTTTTATTTTTTATTTTTTTATTTTTTTATTTTCAAGTTTTGCAGTCAAGGGTACCTCAGGCAAAGCTTCACTTGGGCCTAACACATTTGCCTTTGATCTCATGGTCAGATATAATGTGGTGCTCAGGATGGTGAAAGTCGTGGCCTTGAGACTCTTATGTTGACCAAACAGTCATCATGTGGTCGTATTGGACCATTATGCGCTTGAATCGTAACTAAGGTCGTTGTGGGCCCTCAACTCGATATCTTTAGCAATCCTTGAGTGTGTGTGGTGAGAAGTCGATTTGTGAGTCCAAGTCCCGAGCCGATGGACTAGAACTTGCCCCGAATGTTTGTTGAGGCGAAATCGTAGGTGAGATTTGGCTTGAGAAGTGATTGTAGGCTCTCCTTGATCCAAAATGCTAAGATTGAACAATTCCATGACCTACCAATGAAATGATCCCTAGTTAACCCTTTTGAGCCTTGAACCTTCTTCTTTCAAGAACCAAAGCTACAAGCCTATACCAGTTCTTAATGATACCCTTTCTTGGCACCCAAATCTTCCCTTGAGTAGATGGCAAATGTTTAAGTTTTGGGGGGGAGACAAGAAAGGAAACAATGTGGTAAAAGGTATAAAAGCAAAAGAAAAGAAAGGTAATGAAAAAAAAAGATAAGACAAAAAGAAAGACCGAATTGAATAAGGTCTGAAAGGGGATTCAAAGAAAACAAAAGTGAAAAAGGGTGTGGAAAAAAGTAGAAAAAGGAGAAATGTGTTGAATTGCATAAGAAAGGGTGACAATGTGTCTCTCTAACCCCTTGAAAAAGAAGTGAATACTCAAATGAGTCAAGAAAGTGTGCCAAAATGAATCAAAAGAAGTGCTTAAGGGAAGATTGAACCCACTTGAACAAAAATATGTCCTACCCTTACCCAAAAGCCTTCACAATGACTCCACAAAAGCCCTACATGATTTTGAGTTGAAGGGAACCTACATTAGTGGATACTTACATAAGGGGCAAGCATATGGTACTTAGAGCCGGACTTGTGGCCTCTTCCTTGAGAGAGATGAGTGAAAATCCATCAACCTCTGTTTGTGTGTCAATACTTTAAAAGGTGAGGTTCACTTAGGGAGAGTTGAGGATGTGTGAGTTATGGGTTCCACAATAACCAAAGTAATTAAGAAAAGTTCTTTGATGAAATGTGTCAACTCTTGATGCTCTTGTGTCACACTTGATCCACAAGTTTTAAAAGTTTAAATGTGTTAATGATGCATTCGCATTGAGGGCAATTGTTAGTCCCAATTGATGCTTGTTGACGTTACTTTAGGATAAGCTGAAATTGCTTGGATGTTGCCTTTGAGGGGTGGGTCTTATTTTGTTTGCTTGAGGACAAGAAAAGGTTTAAGTTTGGGAGAGTTGATAAGTAGGATTTTAACATGTTTTATACCCATACTTGCTTGCGCTTTGAGTGTAATTTGCTACAAAATAGTCCCAAAATGCTTACAGATTGCACTTGATTGCATGTTTGAGCTATAAAGTGACAAATCATCAAAGATCGGCTCAAATTGGAGTGAAACCTGCTCAAGTGCCAAAGATCATTAAAGTAAGGACATTCAGAACTTGGTGCGGACCGCACCATCATGTCATGCGGACGCACCATAGGAGTTCAGAGACTATGAAACTACAAGTCAAACATCATGCGGCCGCGTCCCACTTCATGCAGCCCGCATCCCTCTCCATGCGGCTCAGGTCTCACTTATGCGACCGCACAATCTTGCTATGCGGTCGAGTCCAAGAAGATCAGAGAGTGTCATATTCCAGAAGCAAACCACGCGGCCGCGTCCCACTTCATGCGGCCCGCGTCCCTCTCCATGCTGCCGCACTCTATGGTCACGCGGTCCGCGTCCAAGAAGTTCAGAGAAGCTGCCAAAACTATTCATGCGGCCGCACAACAACTTTGTGCGGTCCGCGCTAGTCTTCATGCGGCCGCATTCCAACTTTGTGCGGTCTTCATAACCATCTTCAGAGAGCAAGATTCAGAGGTCAAGCAACCCAGTGCGGCCGCGTGCCAACTTTGTGCGGTCTGCACTAACCCCGCAGGGGCATTTTTGTCCAGTTTTTCCATCCCACTATAAATAGAACATTTTACCATTTTAGGTGAAGTTTTGTACATCTAATAGCTGCTGCACTCGCGAGACTTATGTTTTGGCCTATTTTGGGCATTTATAGCCTTGTTTCATCATAGATTATTGTAGTTTGACATTAGTAATGAATTAATATGGTTGTTTCATCTTCTTTTTCTTCAGTTTCTTCTTTAATTATGTCTAGCTAAACCTATTAGCTAGGGTTGTGGCTCAACCCTAGTATGGGTAATTAATGGGTGTTGCTTCTTAATGATAGATTGATATTGGGTGTTTGTTATTTGGGTTAATTTTATGGTTTAATTAAGTATTAATGGTTGAAAACATTTATTCTAGCTTAGTGGGTCTTGACTCTTCTTGTGAAAGAGAGTCTATGACCCCAAAATTGACCCAACAAGGAATTGGGGTGGACCCATGAGAAATGGTAGTCCCAATTAATGGGTTAAACCTCGAGAGAGTAATCACCCTACTTGAACCCAAGTTGCTTGGCCTAATTGGCCTACCCAATTGGTCTCGAGAGAGTTAATTGGGCAAATTCCCTCTCCCTACCGAGAGGTGTGAGAGTGGGTACAATTGTGCAATGATTATAACATTGATCCCAAATGTGTCAATCTATTATTAGTAGTTTCTACCCGTTAGTTAACCACGTAGGTGATGCCACGACCCTAGTGCCTTTCTCTATATTAATCACAACTTAGAACATATCCCTTCAGCATAAATTAGCTTAAATTTGTAGTTGATAATAGTAGTTATTAAACAAAAACCCCAAAAACTTTTAGAAGTACAATTAGGAGCAAGTACGCATTCCTAGTCTGAATAAATACGCAACTCTATTCAAAGATCCCTGTGGAAATTGACCCCGATACCACTATTCGGGTAAACGTCTTAGCGCCCGCTCTTCCTACCGTTGTGTGAGGTTGAGTTTACTGCGATCAGCCGTGAGGTTAAAGGCTAAGGACCTAACGGTGAGGATTATATATATGTTGTGGATCGGGCTTCACTCGGTACTGATATTATATATATGTTATGGATCGGGCTGCACGCTGTAGTGATATTTATATGTATATGGATCGGGTTGCAAGCCACAGTGATATGTATTGGATCGGGCTGCACGCCACAGCGATATGATGCTTGGGCTGTAGGAGCCCCTCCGGAGTCTGTACAACCCTAGTGAGCGTAGTCGACTATATACGATGGATCGGGTTGCAAACTGCAGCGGATATTATTATAAGATATCTATTGATCTAGAATGCTGAGTGTGAGTACTGATTGACGAGAGCTCAGTCACGAGTGACTGAGAGGCTTGCCCGAGAGGCTTGTTTATGAGATTTTCTATTTCCACTCTTCTTTTATACTGAGCCTCTATTGAAAAATGTTGAATAATTGTTTTAAAGGATTTTCATTGTAACTGGAGTTTCTACGATGTATTTGGTTATTGAACTGCAGATTCTGACTTTGATATTTCTGTTGAGATTCTTGATAGAGTATTCAAATGATTTTAAATGCTCTTCACTACACTCTGACTTTATTTACTTACTGAGTTGGCGTACTGACGTTACTCCCTGCACCTTGTATGTAGATCCTGGTGCCAGAGCATCAGAGTGAGAGTTTTCAGTAGCTTTTGTGTATTTTCGGAGTTAGCAAGGTAGCTGCACGACATTCGCAACCCTACCTTTCTCCTTCTTATCCAAGTACTTTATATTTCAGACTTGTTTTATATTAAGCAGAAAGTGTTTAGTTGTACTTAGTGGCTCATGACTAGTGATACCACATTCGGGCTGTGTTGATGTGATTTCGTACGGCCTTCCGCGTATTTCTATTGAGATAAAAAAATTAAATATTTGAGACTTAATCTGTTTTAGAAAAATGAATTAAAAAAACAACTCGATGCTGTAAATGTTGAATTGGCTTGCCTAGTACTGTAATAGGCACCATCAGAACCGCATTACTTAGGTCTCATGGGTCATGAGTCGGTTTAGTAGAGTCTCGTAGATCGATACGAAGACGTCTGCACTTATCCTCGGGAGGTTGCAGAACCTTTAGGAAACACTTCACATTCACATTCTTGAAATTCATGTTGTGTGGATTTATTGATTCTAGTACTAAACTTATGTTATTCTATTCACTCACATATGGTGAGGACACGTGGTACCAGTCAGGACGGACGACCACCAGTGCCACCAGTTAGGGCCACAAGAGGTAGAGGTCGCGGTCGAGGCCGTGGTAGGGGCAGGGGTGTAGCCTGCACAGCAGCTAGGGTAGCACCTAAATATCCACTCGCCTCCCCAGTTCAGGATCAGGTCCCAGTTGCGGACGCTCCAGCAGCACCAGCTCAAACACCGGCTGTGCCTATTATGATTCTAGGCCTTTAGGAGGCCCTAGCCCAGATTCTATCAGTGTGACTGGCTTGGCTCAGGCAGTCTCAGTTACTATGATCGTAACTACTTCTCAGGTCGAGGGAGGCACTCAAACTCCCACCGCTCTCACACCTGAGCAGGTTGTGTCAGGACTTCAGACACCGGGGGAACCCTTAGCCCAGCCAGTTGCACCAGCCCAGGATTATATGGTACCAGTTATGCCTGACGACGAGCAGCATCGATTGGAAAGGTTTGATAAACTTCAGCCTCCGACTTTCAGTGGTGTAGAGGGCAAGGATGCCAAGGGTTTCTTAGACAAGTGTCAGAAGTTTTTTTGGACTGCGGATATTTCTGAGACCAGTGGGGTCTCGTTCACTACTTTCCTATTTTTGGGAGCTGCCTTTACTTGGTAGGACACTTATGAGAGGCGTAGGCTTATTGATGCAGCGCCCCTTATTTGGCAGCAGTTCTCCGCTATCGTTTTGGAGAAGTATGTGCCACGGTCTCGTAGATAGGAGGTGCGCAAGAAGTTCGAGCAGTTGCGTCAGGATGATATGACTGTGAGGCAGTGCGAGATGAGATTTTTAGAGTTAGGTCGCCATGATATTTGGTTGGTTCCTACGGATAGGGAGAGGATTAGGAGGTTCGTGGATGGCCTCACATATCAGCTTCAGATTCTTATGACCAGAGAGAGGGTGTCGGGTGCTTCTTTTAAGTAGGTTATTGATATTGCTTGAGAGATTGAGTCAGTTCGTCGCCAGGAGCGATATGAAAGAGAGGCCAAGAGGTCTCGAGGAATTGGTAGTTTCAGTGACGCTCTTTCGAGAGGCCGTCCATTCAGGCATGCTCAGTCGGCTCACTTAGTTCATCGTAGGGCATCATCGGGCCATGGATCTCACAATTTACATCAGGGACATTCATTACTTAGTGCCCTGCTAGCCTAGAGTTCATCCCGTGCTTCGTTAGTTCAGGGCTCTTTTATACCAGGTCCTTTTATTGGTCATTCTAGTGCTAGGGTTTCCCTTCAGTCCCCGTCTCCATCACCAGGGAGTTGTTATGAGTGTGGAGAGTTTGGGCATATGAGGAGGCAGTGTCCTCATCTTCTTGGGGGTCTAGCTCAGCAGAGGAGTCAACTATCAACTTCAGCTCCAGTTACCTCACCACCCGCTCAGGCAACAAGGGGTGGGGGTCAGTCAGCTAGGGTTCACCCAGAGGGAGAGTTCGATCTGGTGGTGGTCAGGCCCGTTTCTATGCACTCCCATCTAGACCCGATGTTATTGCTTCATATGTCGTGATCACATGTATTGTCTCAGTCTGCCACAAAGATGCCTCTATGTTATTTGATCCTGGTTCCACTTTTTCGTATGTGTCATCATATTTTGCTTGTTATTGGATATGCCCCGTGAGTCTCTTGTTTCATATGTTCGTATATCTACTCCGGTGGGCTATACTATTATTATGGACCATGTACACCGATCGTGTGTGGTGACTATTGGGGGTCTGGATACTCGAGTGGACCTTTTATTGCTTTGTATGGTGGACTTTGATGTGATATTTAGCATGGATTGGCTATCTCTGTGTCGTGCTATATTGGACTGTCATGCTAAGACAGTAACGTTGTCTATGCCGGGTGTGCCACGGATTGAGTGGCGAGGTTCGACTAATTTTGTCCCTAGTAGGGTGATTTCGTTTTTTAAGGCCTAGGAGATGGTTAGGAAAGGTTGTCTTTCATACATAGCATTTGTGAGAGATGTCAGTGCTATGATACCTAGTATTGATTTTGTTCAAGTTGTGAGGGACTTTCCCGATGCATTTTATGCAGACCTGCTGGGCATGCCCCCAGATAGGGATATTGATTTTGATATTGATCTGGTGTCGGGCACTCATCCCCTTTCTCTTCTACCGTATTGTACGACATCGGCGGAATTGAAAGATTTGAAAGAGCAGCTTCATGAACTCCTTGATAAGGGGTTTTTTCGTCCTAGTGTGTCGCCTTGGGGTGCGCCTATTCTATTTGTGGAGAAGAAGGATGGCACGGTGAGGATGTTCATTGATTATAGGCAGTTGAACAAAGTTACAATCAAGAACAAGTATCATTTGCCTCATATTGATGATTTATTTGACCAGCTTCAGGGAGCGAGAGTGTTCTCCAAGATTGATCTCCGGTCAGGTTATCACCAGTTTAAGATCAGCAACTCGGATATTCTTAAGACAACCTTTAAGACCTGATATGGTCATTATGAGTTCCTTGTGATGTCTTTTGGGCGGACCAATGTCCCATCAACGTTCATGCATTTAATAAACAGCGTATTTCGGCCTTACCTCAACTCGTTCATTATTGTATTCATTGATGATATTCTGGTATACTTGCGTAGTCAAGAGGAGCACACAGAGCATTTGAGAGTTGTGTTGCAGAGATTGAAGGAGGAGAATCTTTATGCATATTTCTCCAAATATGAGTTTTGGTTCGGTTCAGTGGCGTTCATATGGCACATGTTGTCTAGTGAGGGTATTCAGGTTGATCCGAAGAAGATAGAGGCGGTTCAAAGTTGGCCCAGACCGTCCTCAGCCACAGAGATTCGCAACTTTCTTGGTTTGGTGGGCTGTTGCCATCGGTTCATTTAGGGATTTTCATCTATTTCATCACCCTTGACCAAATTGACTCAAAAGGGTGCTCCATTCAGGTGGTCGGGTGAGTGTCAAGCGAGCTTTCAGAAGCTTAAGACTGCTTTGACCATAGCTCCAGTGTTAGTTTGCCATCAGTTTCATGTTCATATACCGTATATTGTGATGGTTTGAGAGTTGGTATTGTGAGTGTGTTGATGCAGGAGGGTATAGTGATTTCTTATGTGTCTCGTCAGTTGACGCCCCATGAGATGAACTACCATGTTCACGATTTGGAGTTGGCTGCCATTGTTCACACGTTGAAGAATTGGAGGCATTATCTCTATGGTGTGTTTTGTGAGGTGTTTACTGATCATCGTAGCCTTCAGCACTTGTTTAAGTAGAAGGATATCAATTTGAGGCAGCGGAGATGGTTGGAGCTACTAAAGGACTATGATATTACTATTTTATATCATCAAGGAAAGACCAATGTAGTGGCTGATGCCTTGAGTAGGAAGGCAGTGTATGGGCAGTTTGGCGTATATTCCTGTTGGGGAGAGACCTCTTGCAGTTGATGTTCAGGCCTTGGCCAATCGGTTTGTGAGGTTGGATATTTCAGAGCCTAGTTGGGTATTAGCTTATGTTATTTTCTGGGCTTCCTTGTTTGATCGCATCAG
The DNA here is from genome assembly GCF_000393655.2 of Nicotiana sylvestris. Taxonomy (NCBI): domain Eukaryota; kingdom Viridiplantae; phylum Streptophyta; class Magnoliopsida; order Solanales; family Solanaceae; genus Nicotiana; species Nicotiana sylvestris. The sequence goes on along the minus strand of NC_091067.1, from coordinate 65,890,473 downwards.
AGAGCACCAGTATGATGATCCCCATTTACTTGTCCTTAAGGACAAAGTTCAGCACGATGATGCCATAGATGTGACAATTGGTGATGATGGGGTATTGAGGATGTAGGGCCTGATATGTATGCCCAATGTGGATGGGCTTCGGGAGTTCATTCTGGAGGAGGCTCATAGCTCGCGGTATTCCATCCATCCGGGTGCCGCAAAAATGTATCAGAATTTGAGACAACACTATTGGTGGAGAAGAATGAAGAAGGATATTATGGGATTTGTAGCTCGGTGTCTCAACTGTCAGTAGGTGAAATTTGAGCATGAGAAACTAGGTGGCTTGCTTCAGCGGTTAGATATTCTTGAGTGGAAGTGGGAGCGGATCACCATGATTTCGTAGTTTGGCTCCCACTGACTTTGAAGAAGTTCGATGCTATTTGGGTGATTGTGGATCGGCTGACCAAGTCCATGCACTTCATTCCTGTGTGTACTACCTATTATTCGGAGTCGTTCTCTTGTATGGTGTCCCAGTTTCCGCCATTTTAGATAGAGGTACTTAGTTCACTTTGCAGTTCTGGAGGGCCGTGCAGAGAGAGTTGGGTACTCAGGTTGAGTTAAGCACAACTTTTCACCCTCAAACGAACAAGCAGTCTGAGTGCACTATTCAGATATTGGATGACATATTGCGCGCTTGTGTCATTGATTTCGGAGGGTCATGGGATCAGTTTTTACCTCTCGCGGAGTTTGCTTATAACAATAGTTATCAGTTGAGTATTCAGATGGCTCCATATGAGGCTTTATATGGGAGATGATGTAGATCTCCAGTTGATTGGTTTGAGCCGGGTGAGGCTAGGCTTTTGGTTAAAGACTTGGTGCAGGATGCTTTGGATAAGGTAAAGGTGATTCAGGAGTGGCTTCGTACAGCGTAGTCAAGACAAATGAGTTATGCTGACAGGAAGGTCTGTGATGTGTCTTACATGGTTGGGGAGAAGGTTCTACTGAAGGTTTTACCCATGAAGGGTGTTATGAGGTTTGGGAAGAAGGGTAAATTGAGTCCTCGGTTCATTGGTTTTTTTGAGGTGCTTCGAAGGATTGGGGAGGTGGCTTACGAACTTGCTTTGCCACCCAGCTTGTCGAGTGTGCATCCGGTATTTCATGTTTCTATGCTTCGGAAGTATATTGGAGATCTGTCTCATGTTTTGGATTTCAGCACAGTTCAGTTAGATGGTGATTTGACTTATGATGTGGAGCCAGTGGCTATTTTAGAGCGCCAGGTTCGAAAGTTGAGATCAAAGGATATAGCTTCAGTAAAAGTGTAGTAGAGAGGTCAGACCATTGAGGAGGCTACCTAGGAGACCGAGCAGGAGATGCATAGCAGATATCCTCACCTATTTGAGGTTTCAGGTATATTTCTTGACTCATTCGAGGATGAATGTTTGTTTAAGAGGTGGAGGATGTAAAGACCTGGCCGGTCGTTTCATGAGCTACCGCTCAGTTTCCCCCATTTCTGCTTCTTTATGTGTTGTTCAGCTTCATTTCATCGTATTGTGTTGGTTGGTTCGGATTTGGAGTAGTTTTGGAGTGATATGAGATACCTAGTCTTTTAAGTTGGTCATTTAGTTGGAATAGTCAACCGAGAGTTGACTATTGAGTAAACGATCTCGGAATTTGTGTTTTATGGTTCGGATAGCTTCGTTAGGTGATTTGGGACTGAGGAGTGTCATGCGAATGTAATTTGGAATTCCATGGTAGATTTTGGATTGAATTGGCGAAATTGGAATTACGGCAATTTTCGGTTGGTAGTGGAAATTTTGATATTGAGGTCGGAATGGAATTTCGGAAATTGGTGTAGTCCCGTAATGTCATTTGTGACGTGTGTGAAAAATGTTAGGTCATTCGGGTGAGGTTAATCGGAAGATTTGGTAACCTTAGGCTTGAATCCGAGGGTGTTCTGATGATTAGATTTTGTTTTGAGTGTTCCAAGGGTTGGTATAAGTTTGAATAGTGGTATGTGACTTGTTCGTATTTTTGGTTGAGGTATTGGGGGCCTCGAGATAATTTCTGATGGTTACCAAAAAGTTTGGAAGTTGGAGAATGCAGCTGAAACTGCTGGTTTTGTCATAATCGCAAATGCGGTTAGGGGACCGCAGGTGCGAAGAATGCAGAAGCGAGGAAAGGCCGCAGATGCAGTTGGGCAGTGCAGAAATGAGAGTTGAGGCGCACCCGCGAGCACGCAAGTGTGGACGAGTGGTTTTAAGTGAAAATCCGTAGAAGCGGTGGATTTGTCCGCAGGTGCGGACCGCAGATGTGTTAATTTGTCTGACAGGTGCGGAAATGCCTGGGCAGAAACTATATATACCTGCCTTCACGAAATTTGGTTGTTTTCCACCATTTTTTTTCCGGAGTTAATGCTTTTTGGAGGGTTTTAAAGAGGGAATCAAGGGGGTTTCCATTGAGGTAAGATTCTTGAACCTAAAACTCGATTCTATGTTGATTTTCAGTTTTTTAAGCAAGAAATTTATGAGATTAAAGGTGAAAATTTGGGGAAGTTAGGGCTCGAAATTGGAGAGGTAAAATTGGGGATTTGAGGTCCGATTTCGATGTTCTTAGTATGTATGGACTCGTGGAAGGATAAGGATTCTATTGATGTGATTTTTATCGGATTTCGAGACTTGGGCCCTGGGGTCAGGTTTGACCAATTTCGGGATTTTTGATGTAATTTGATTATTTACTCATGGGCTTCATTCCCTTAGCATATATTGATGTTATGATCCTAATTTTGGATAGATTTGATGCGAATTGAGTCCGAGTCGAGAGGCAAGGGCATCGCGGAGTATGATTTCATCCAGTTTGAGGTAAGTAATGATTGTAAATCTATACCTAAGGGTATGAAACCACAAAATTTCGTATTGTTTTGATAAATGAGGTGACACACACGCTAGGTGACGGGCGTGTGAGCGTGCACCCGTAGGGATTGTGACTTGGTCCGTCCCGTGGTGACTATATAGTTGCATATTTTGATATACTATATATGATATCCCTATTTTTTAGAAATGAATATGTTAACTTGGGTTGAATTCCATGTTTGTGGCTTTTGTGCCGAACTGTTTAGACCCTTAGGGGTATTTTACTACTTTTCTCACACTATTTTGATTTGAAAGCATATCCTCAGTCATGTTTTATCTGTTTATTGGTTAATCCCGTTTCATTACTCCACTTCTTAATATATGAAAACTGTACGGGCTGAGTTTCCCTTATTTTCAATGAAATGCCTAAGTGGTCGTGAGGTTAACGACTGAGAGAGGTTGAAGACCTAATGGTGAGGATTATATATATGTTATGGATCGGGCTGCATGATGCAGCAATATTATATATATTCTATGGATCAGGCTACACGCCTCAGCGATATTTATATGCATATGGATCAGCAGCAAGCCGCAGTGGTATGTATTTGACCGGGCTGCATGCCGCAGCGATATGATGCTTGGGCTTGTCACACCCCCTTTTTACGCACCCGCGAGGGTGAAGGGAGTTTTTCCAATTAAAGGACAATCGAAACAGGATTTGTTTATTTATTTCAGAGTTGCCACTTGGGAGATTTAGGGTGTCCCAAGTCACCAATTTTAATCCCGAATCGAGGAAACGAATGACTCCATATTGCAGTCTGCGTACCAGAAATCCGGATAAGGAATTCTGTTAACCCGGGAGAAGGGGTTAGGCATTCCCGAGTTCCGTTGTTCTAGCACGGTCGCTCAACTGATATATTTGGCTTGATTATCTGATTTTATACAAATATGAACTTATGTGCAAATTTTAACTTTTTACCGCTTTATTATTATTATTTTCAAAAGAATGTGAACATCGCTTAAAACATGTCTTTGGACTGTGTCACATGAAATGCACCCGCAATCCGGAACATATTTTATTTGATGTTTTGGGATTTGGATCTGGGTCGCATGAAATGCACACCCAAGTTTTAAGAAAGTAGATTATTAAATACGCACCCTAAGAGACTATCGTGTTATTATTTTAGGAAAAGCCGTGAAATTCGCTAAACGGCACGTCTCGAATTCTGAATACTTTGATATATATACGTTTCTAGAGGGCCCCGCAGCTTTGTACATTTTGTTTGTCGAAGCTCGTCTCGTTCTATTTTTTAAAAGGAATTTGCGACGTCATGGACATGCATCTCGAACCACGTCACAATCAATGTACCCATGATTAGAAACACATTTCGAATCCGTCGAGATTTGGATTTGGGTCACATAAATGCGCACCCGAATTTAAGAAGGTAAAATTATTAAATATGCGCTTAAAGAGGCTATCGCGTTATTATTTCGGGAGGTCGTGAGATTTGCTAAACGACCCACCTCAGGGACTGAATGCTTCAATATATACATTTAACGAGGGCCCCGCAATTGGTGCGTTTTTCTTTATTTTTGTCGATGCTCATCTCGTCCTTATTTTAAAAGGATATCCTATAGAAACTACGTTTCTTGTCGCGTTTGTCTCTACTAATTGAAAACAGTAGATAGCCCTAGTTAGTTACATGCTTGCAGGCTCATTTATAGCAAGATTCAAAATGCTTTTACAGAATAATAAAAAAACGTGATCACGCCCATGGACAACTAATCGAACATTATGGGCCCAAACCCAGCTCATGCGAGATGGGCCAGACTTGGGCCATTGTTTATCTGATACGGGCCTGCTTGGTCTGTTTCGATCTGGGCTCGACCTTCATGAGGTTGAGGCCCTGAACTGTTTCTTTGTTCTAAAAATGAGTTTATCAATTTATATGCGACAATTTGACAGAAGGGAGAGAACTTAACTAGTAGTGGATAGCTTTCATACTTGACCTACATTAGAGAATATACTACACAGTCAAACTAAGTCTAAGATACGACTTATTGCAATGGGAATATTTTCATCTAACAGCATACATATATGAACTAGCATTCACTAACCTACATTGATATACTAGGCATGCAGGCTACTTCTATTGTCCAAACAAAAATGTAACTATTATATAATACATGACATTTAATACAACAGTCCATGTATATATAAAGACAATCTGCAGGTCTTCTCTTTTGCATTCATGCTCAAACTTTCAAGTTACATTGGTGGTATTAGTCGTGTACCTGGTAAGGAAAGGAAAGGAAGAAAGAGAGTAATCAGTTGAGTAGTATGCAACAAGCAACAACAACAACAACCAAACAGCAACAAACACAGCAGCAAACCAACAACCACAAATGTTCTCCGCAGTCCACAGACAAACAGCAACAGTTTCCAGAACAAAGAAAACCAACAGATGGTCGAGCACCAAACAAGTAATCCCAGAAAAGAGTAGTGAAACAAAAGAAATAACAGAGTATTCGATGCAGCAACACCAGCAGTTCAACAATCACAAGCAGCTCAATCAGTGCAAACAGCAGAACTTGGCCAAGACAGCTCGACCAATATGAACATTCAGTCGTAGGAAGTTAATCGACGACATTTATCAAGTCGACTATACTAATTACAACAGGTAACAATCAGTCGTTCATATAAACAATACGTACATGGACCCAAAGGGCTTCGGACAACTTTTGTGCAATTATTGGGAACCTATATGAATTATTTATGCGACGACTATCCTAATCGAACATGTATATCACAGAATACGTTCAAAACATACACAGAAAACAATCGACCAAATAAAAGATCTTTACAAGGACGGAAGAAATTAAGAAAAGTATCAAAAAATACCGAACAAACACAATAGAACATGCTAACAGACCCAATCACATTCAAATAAAATAAAAACAGAAAAGGAAAACTTACAAAAAAATGTTCAAAGCAGGCCGACCCCATTCCGAATTAGATTTGACCATTTGAGGCCAAACAAACTCTAACCAGGGTGTTCTCAACCGAGAACACCTTGGTTAAGGTCTATTAGACCTCAAACCCTCTATGAAGCAGGTCGGATTCCTCAGGCTCTTGTGTTCTAAGGTTCAGATTCTCAGATTTGAGTTTTTAGGAGTTGTGGGTAGATTCGGACCAAACCAAGCTTGGTTTGGTCACGAGGGAGGTCTGGGGACTGTCTAGTGGGAATCTGGGGTGGTTTGGTATAGATCGAGTTTCGTCTCGAATCTTCAAATCCAGATTCGAGACGATGGAAGGTGATTCGAGGTACAGGGTTAGTAGATTCGTGTTCAGGGTGGTTGGATGTTTCAAGGGTGTGAAGGGGGTGGTCACCGGAGTTCATGCCGCCGGGTTCTGGTGAAAGGGAAACTAGGGCGGCTGCTAGGGTTTGGGGGTTTCAGGGCTTGGGGAAGGAGATGAGTGAAGGGTGGGGTTCGGATAGGGGGCGTGGGGTGTGAGGGAAAGCTTATATACGGAGTAGGGGATTGGATCTGATCCATTAGATCAGATGATCTCAACGGCTTGGATCTGATGGTTAGGGGTGAGACGAGGTCGTTTGATATTAAAACGGGGTCGTTTGGTTTAAGTGATGGGTTGGGCTGAACCGGTAGCTGGGTCGGGTTTGGAAACGGGTTGCTGAAGGGGGGTCCTGGGCCGTTGGATTGGCCTGGATGGACGGCTCAGATCAAACGCCTTTATACGGCGTCGTTTGGGGATGAGCCTGGGCAGGCCTGATTTGGACTGGACTTGAGTGCTTGGTTTGGGCCTGTTTTTTTGTTTCATTTTTGGGCCCAAACCGATTTTCAACTCTTTTCTTTTTGTTTTCTAATTTTTTTTAAAAAAAATAACAAAATAATAATAAAACAAATGAAATTAAAACAACAACAATGTAGCACTTCAACATAATTATCACACCAAATTAAAATGTTTAAGTAAGTTAAATCACAACCTAGAACGGATGGTGCACATATATATTTTTGCATTTTCTTTTAATGACACATATTTTTTGTATTTTGTTTGATAATGATTAAATGCGAAATGGACAGACCCACAAATGACTAACAACACATGTCATGGAAAACTCGAAAAATTGTACAGTGAAGTCATTTGTCACTATTTTTATTTTCTTTTGGAGAAATTGTCCGTGAAGCAAAAATCACGTGCTTACAGCTGCCCCTCTTTGCACGAAGACACGAAGGGTTCTCGCGCAAAGATAAAGCAGGCAATTTTTGCTCGTCCGAGTACTCCGTGTGAAGCATTTTTTGAAAAAGATTTGACCGAACCTTTGCTTCAAAGGTTTCCTACATATCCTGGGCTGAACAGGAATCAGGTCAATGTAGTTCGGGAAAATTTTGGTAGCTGGGACTACCGTATGACTGTAGTGCTCGCTGCTGTTGTGCACTGTTGCATGCTGCTGTAGGATGCTTCTGCTCACTGATCTCCTTGTTACATTGTTTTTGAAAGGAAAAACAAGAAGCTAAGCTAGATTATGAGATCTCATCTATCTTCAACTTGTTCTCGTTGCCTTGCTTTCTTGTCGGCTAACGCTTTCCTCTGATGCCTTTATTTTGTGAACTTGGGAGATGATGCTGGTCCTTCGCCTTTTCTGAATGCCAGTTTTCATCACTTTGCTTGATTTGCTAGGAACATGGCCCATTTTTTTAAACCTTCAAATGGTTTCTTCAGTGGTATCACAGTTTGTTATGTTGGGCATGCTATAACGTTCCCAAACTGCTTCTTTTGAGACGCGTTCCTTCTTCCTTTTGAATCGCGCGCTTGCCTTTGCAGCCTTCTGCTTCTTGGCGCTGGGGATTTTATTGTTTCCTGCTTGGGGGTCTCTGTTGTAACCTTCCGCCTTCAGGTGAGGTTACTGATTCCAAAATCTAGAGCTGAAATGTATTCCCGCATTTTACTGGTGGGCGACCCAGAACTTAAAATGTATTCCCTCATTATACTGGTGGGAAACCTAGATCTTAAATGTATTCCCGCATTATACTGGTGGACGACCTAGAACTTTAATGTATTCCCGCATTATACTGGTGGGCGACCTAGAACTTAAATGTATTCCCGCATTATACTGGTGGGCGACCTAGAACTTAAATGTGTTCCCGCATTATACTGGTGGGTGACCTAGAACTTAAATGTATTCCCGCATTATACTGGGGGCGACCTAGAACTTAAAAGTATTCCCGCATTATACTGGTGGGCGACCTAGAACTTAAAATGTGTTCCCGCATTATACTGGTGGGCAACCTAGAAATTAAATGTGTTCCTGCATTATACTGGTGGGTGACCTAGAACTTAAATGTATTCCCGCATTATACTGGTGGGCGACCTAGAACTTAAATGTATTCCCGCATTATACTGGTGGGCGACCTAGAACTTAAAATGTATTCCCGCATTATACTGGTGGGCGACCTAGAACTTAAATGTGTTCCCGCATTATACTGGTGGGTGACCTAGAACTTAAATGTATTCCCGCATTATACTGGTGGGCGACCTAGAACTTAAAAGTATTCCCGCATTATACTGGTGGGCGACCTAGAACTTAAAATGTATTCCCGCATTATACTGGTGGGCGACCTAGAACTTAAATGTATTCCCGCATTATACTGGTGGGCGACCTAGAACTTAAAATGTATTCCCGCATTATACTGGTGGGCGACCTAGAACTTAAATGTGTTCCCGCATTATACTGGTGGGCGACCTAGAACTTAAAATGTATTCCCGCATTATACTGGTGGGCGACCGAGAACTTAAATGTGTTCCCGCATTATACTGGTGGGCGACCTAGAACTTAAAATGTATTCCCGCATTATACTGGTGGGCGACCTAGAACTTAAATGTGTTCCCGCATTATACTGGTGGGTGACCTAGAACTTAAATTTATTCCCGCATTATACTGGTGGGAGACCTAGAACTTAAAAGTATTCCCGCATTATACTGGTGGGCGACCTAGAACTTAAAATGTATTCCAGCATTATACTGGTGGGCGACCTAGAACTTAAATGTATTCCCGCATTATACTGGTGGGCGACCTAGAACTTAAAATGTATTCCCGCATTATACTGGTGGGCGACCTAGTACTTAAATGTGTTCCCGCATTATACTGGTGGACGACCTAGAACTTAAAATGTATTCCCGCATTATACTGGTGGGCGACCTAGAACTTAAATGTATTCCCGCATTATACTGGTGGGCGACCTAGAACTTAAATGTATTCCCGCATTATACTGGTCGGCGACCTAGAACATAAATGTATTCCTGCATTATACTGGTGGGCGACCTAGAACTTAAAATGTATTCCCGCATTATACTGGTGGGAGACCTAGAACTTAAATGTGTTCCTGCATTATTCTGGTGGGCGACCTAGAACTTAAAATGTATTCCCGCATTATACTGGTGGGCGACCTAGAACTTAAATGTGTTCCCGTATTATACTGGTGGGCGACCTAGAACTTAAAATGTATTCCTGCATTATACTAGTGGGCGACCTAGAACTTAAATGTGTTCCCGCATTATACTGGTGGGCGACCTAGAACTTAAAATGTATTCCCGCATTATACTGGTGGGCGACCTAGAACTTAAATGTCTTCCCGCATTATACTGGTGGGCGACCTAGAACTTAAAATGTATTCCCGCATTATACTGGTGGGCGACCAAGAACTTAAATGTGTTCCCGCATTATACTGGTGGGTGACCTAGAACTTAAATGTATTCCCGCATTATACTGGTGGGCGACCTAGAACTTAAAAGTATTCCCGCATTATATTGGTGGGCGACCTAGAACTTAAAATGTATTCCAGCATTATACTGGTGGGCGACCTAGAACTTAAATGTATTCCCGCATTATACTGGTGGGCGACCTAGAACTTAAAATGTATTCCCGCATTATACTGGTGGGCGACCTAGTACTTAAATGTGTTCCCGCATTATACTGGTGGACGACCTAGAACTTAAAATGTATTCCCGCATTATACTGGTGGGCGACCTAGAACTTAAATGTATTCCCGCATTATACTGGTGGGCGACCTAGAACTTAAATGTATTCCCGCATTATACTGGTCGGCGACCTAGAACATAAATGTATTCCCGCATTATACTGGTGGGCGACCTAGAACTTAAAATGTATTCCCGCATTATACTGGTGGGAGACCTAGAACTTAAATGTGTTCCTGCATTATACTGGTGGGCGACCTAGAACTTAAAATGTATTCCCGCATTATACTGGTGGGCGACCTAGAACTTAAATGTGTTCCCGTATTATACTGGTGGGCGACCTAGAACTTAAAATGTATTCCTGCATTATACTAGTGGGCGACCTAGAACTTAAATGTGTTCCCGCATTATACTGGTGGGCGACCTAGAACTTAAAATGTATTCCCGCATTATACTGGTGGGCGACCTAGAACTTAAATGTCTTCCCGCATTATACTGGTGGGCGACCTAGAACTTAAAATGTATTCCCGCATTATACTGGTGGGCGACCAAGAACTTAAATGTATTCCCGCATTATACTGGTGGGTGACCTAGAACTTAAATGTATTCCCGCATTATACTGGTGGGCGACCTAGAACTTAAAAGTATTCCCGCATTATACTGGTGGGCGACCTAGAACTTAAAATGTATTCCCGCATTATACTGGTGGGCGACCTAGAACTTAAATGTATTCCCGCATTATACTGGTGGGCGACCTAGAACTTAAAATGTATTCCCGCATTATACTGGTGGGCGACCTAGAACTTAAATGTATTCCCGCATTATACTGGTGGGCGACCTAGAACTTAAAATGTATTCCCGCATTATACTGGTGGGCGACCTAGAACTTAAATGTATTCCCGCATTATACTGGTGGGCGACCTAGAACTTAAATGTATTCCCGCATTATACTGGTGGGTGACCTAGATCTTAAATGTATTCCCCGTTCTTCCGAGAAAATTTTCGACAATTGGCAGAAAATTTTCTGCCCCGGTTTTTGGTGATTTCCCTGGCGTTGCGTTTTGCTGCCCTTATCAATCCTTTGTTTTCCTACAGCAGACAAAAGGATTTAGTTAGTTTTAATCGTGGTGGTAGAGGGTGCCTTTCCGGCGGATGATTTTTCCTCTCTTCCCTTTTTCTTGCTCTATGTCCCCATAATTGGTTGGTGGGCAAAATTGCCTGCTGGGGGTCTCTATCCTGCTGGGGATTGGTTTTCAATTTATCCCCTTTTCTGCTTTCTCTTTTAAGTACATGTTGTGGGAGTCTGCTTTTAACTCCCGAAACCACTCCCTTTAGGAGTTTACTTCCTCCAAAACTGCCGGGCACGATCACGGCATTGCCTGGGACCGGCCTTTAAGACTGTTTGTATTATCCTGTATTGGATGAATTCCCCTTCGGTTTCTGGTAGTAAGCTTTGAAAAATCCTTTCAAGACAAATTTTAGGAAAAGAAATAAAAGATAGAAAAGGAGAAAATCTTTCTGAACCAATATTTGGTGGGAGAAGAAACTCAGAAGAACTTATCTGGAGGACATGACTGGTTCCCGTGATCATGACGTGCACCATAGATTCCCGACCTTGTCTATTTGTATCAATCGATTTGCCCGATGGTCTGACTTGCTGGGGATGATAAATGAGTGTCCATTTCGTTGCGAATGTGGTAGCTTTTGTTGATCTGTCTTGTCGCCTCATAGTGCCCTTCGAGGGGTTTTCACTAATGAGACTCTCTCTTTTCTCTCATCTCCCGGCGCCTTATGGTGCCTGTGAAGGTTTTCACCAATAAGACTCTCTCATTTCATATCCCTCATCTTACATCGCCTCTCGGTGCCTGTGAAGGTTTTCACCGATAAGACTCTCTCATTTTATTTCTTTCGAGGAATCGGGGTATTGTAGATACGACCCTCTCTTCTAGAGATTCCTTTGACCATCAATTCATTCCCAGTCTTACGATCCTCTTCTTTGCTGGGGATCGGTGTATTATTCTCGGCCTTATTCGCCTGACTTGGCATCTCTTGGACATTGATCGGGAGGTCTTTTGGACGTTGATGTTGGTTTTGGTGTGGGGTTAAAGAAAGGCTATAAAAAATGAAAATAATTTTATGGGTGATGTGCTACAACTTTTGGAATCAAACCTTTGTTGGAACTTAAAACATAACCTCTGCCCCAGTTTTCTTGCTTGGGGAATTTATTTTTTACACTTATGTTGAGTTATGTGCGTTACGCACACTGTGACTATTATGCACACTATGTACATTAGGCATCCTATATTCACTATGATGCACAATATGTACATTATGCATCCTATATTCACTATGATGCACACTATGACCGAGCCGTGAGGCGCCTACGTATCCTCTTTGAGGAATCAGGTCAAACGTAGTTCCCACGGTTTTGTATTTCTTATGATTTTATCTTCCTTTTTTCTTTTTCCTTCTTTTCATTTTTCTTTTTCTTTTCTTTTCTCTTTTTTTTCATGTCTTTTCCATTAGTGATTCCAAAAGAGGGGTATGAAAGAATAACTTAAGGCTCAAAGGGGGAAGCAAGGGTTAAAAAGTGTTTGGATAGAAGAAAGAATTGCCTCCGTCATCTCATTATCCAATAAATGCCAAATACAAACAAATAAACCAAAAATTGCCATAATTAAAGAAATTACGCATAATATCTCTTGACTGCATCTGAATTGATAGCCATGTCGACACATCTACCTTCGACATCTGTCAAACACAAAGCACCGTTGGACAATACTCTGGTCACGATATAAGGCCCTTGCCAATTTGGGGCGAATTTGCCTTTTGCCTCGACCTGATGTGGGAGGATCTTCTTCAATACCTGCTGCCCTACTTCAAACTTCCTGGGGCGCACCTTCTTATTATATGTTCTTGCCATTCTCTTCTGGTACAGCTGACCATGGCACACTGCTGCCAATCTTTTCTCATCTATCAGGCTCAACTGTTCCAATCGAGCTTTGACCCTTTCATCATCATTAATCCCGGCTTCAGCGACAATCCGGAGGGACGGAATTTCGACCTCCGCTGGTATTACGGCCTCAGTTCCGTACACCAACAAATAAGGAGTTGTACCTATGGAAGTCCGGACAGTAGTGCGATAACCCAACAAAGCAAAGGGTAATCTCTCGTGCCATTGTCTGGACCCTTCCACCATCTTTCGCAATATCTTCTTGATATTCTTATTGGCTGCTTCGACCGCTCCATTCGCCTTGGGATGATATGGGGTGGAATTGCGGTGTGTAATCTTGAATTGTTGGCATACCTCTCTCATCAGGCTGCTATTAAGATTCGCACCGTTATCCGTGATGATCACTTTTGGGATCCCAAATCTGCAGATGATATGGGAATGCACAAAATCCACCACTGCCTTTTTAGTTACTGACTTGAAGGTTTTAGCCTCAACCCATTTGGTGAAGTAATCAATGGTCACTAGAATGAATCTATGGCCGTTGGATGCTGCTGGTTCGATAGGTCCAATGACATCCATGCCCCATGCTACAAACGGCCAGGGTGCTGACATCGTATGTAACTCTGTTGGCGGAGAATGAATCAGATCTCCATGTATCTGGCACTGATGGCATTTCCTCACGAAAGTGATACAGTCGTGTTCCATGGTGAGCCAATAACACCCTGTTCGAAGGATCTTTCTTGCCAATACATATCCGCTCATGTGTGGCCCACAAACTCCAGCATGTACCTCTGCCATAACCGTCGTTGCTTGACTGGCATCTATGCATCTCAACAATCCCAAATCCGGGGTTCTTTTGTACAATACTCCTCCGCTGAGGAAGAAACCATTCGACAAACGCCGAAGGGCTCTTTTTTGGTCTCCAGTGGCATGTTCTGGATATATCCCCATTCTGAGGTATTCCTTGATATCATGAAACCAGGGTTCGCCATCGGCTTCTTCTTCTATGGCATTGCAGTAGGCGTGCTGATCACGGACCTGGATGTGCAGAGGATCAACATACATTTTGTCAGGGTGGTGCAGCATTGATGCTAAGGTGGCCAAGGCATCCGCAACCTCATTGTGAACTCTCGGGATGTGTTTGAACTTCACCGATCGAAATTGCTTGCTCAGATCATGCAAGCATTGTCGGTATGGTATGAGTTTTAGATCTCGTGTTTCCCATTCACCCTGAATTTGATGTACCAAGAGGTCCGAGTCTCCCAAGACCAAGACGTCTTGGACATCCATGTCAGCAGCCAAGTGCAGACCCAGAATGCAAGCCTCATACTCGGCCATATTGTTGGTGCAATAGAAGCGTAGTTGAGCCGTAACAGGATAATGCCGTCCTGTTTCAGAAATGAGTACTGCTCCTATTCCAACCCCTTTCGCGTTTGCAGCTCCATCGAAGAAAAGCTTCCAACCCGGTTCCTCAGGCAATTCCAACTCATTTGTATGCATTACCTCTTCGTCAGGAAAATACGTTCTTAAGGGCTCGTATTTTTCATCAACGGGATTCTCTGCCAAATGGTCTGCCAGCGCCTGGGCTTTCATGGTCGTCCTCGTTACATAGACGATATCAAACTCTGTGAGCAGAATTTGCCATTTTGCCAACCTTCCCGTGGGCATAGGTTTCTGAAAGATATACTTCAATGGGTCCAAACGGGATATGAGATAAGTAGTATACGAAGACAGGTAGTGTTTCAACTTCTGAGCTACCCAAGTTAGGGCGCAACATGTTTTCTCGAGTTGAGTGTACTTGACCTCATGTACTGTGAATTTCTTGCTAAGATAGTAGATGGCCTGCTCCTTCCTTCCTGTGTCATCATGTTGCCCCAGTACACAACCAAATGAATTTTCCAAGACCGTCAGGTAAAGAATTAAGGGCTTCCCAGGCTTAGGCGGGACCAATACGGGTGGATTAGACAGATACCCTTTGATTTGGTCGAAGGCCTCCTGACACTCTGCCGTCCAACCTTCTGCAGCATCCTTTCTCAGTAGCCGAAATATGGGCTCACAAGTTGCTGTGAGTTGAGCGATGAACCTGCTGATGTAATTGAGTCTACCCAGCAAACTCATTACCTCTGTTTTGTTCCTTGGCGGTGGCAAATCTCGGATGGATTCAATTTTGGATGGGTCTAACTCAATCCCCCGTCGACTGACGATGAATCCTAGCAACTTTCCTGATGGAACCCCGAATGCGCATTTGGCCGGGTTAAGCTTGATATCATACCTCCGGAGTCTTTGGAAAAATCTCCTTAGGTCTGCTACATGGTCCTCCTGACGCCAAGATTTGATGATCACATCATCGACGTACACCTCTATTTCTTTGTGTATCATGTCATGAAACACAGCAGTCATTGCTCGCATGTACGTTGCCCCGGCGTTCTTTAACCCGAACGGCATTACCCGATAGCAGTAGGTTCCCCATGGCGTAATAAACGCTGTCTTCTCAGCATCCTCTTCGTCCATTAGGATCTGATGATAACCCGCATAGCAATCCACAAAGGATCCGATCTCGCGCCCAGCGCAATTATCGATCAGGATATGAATGTTGGGTAACGGAAAATTGTCCTTGGGACTTGCTTTGTTGAGGTTGCGGTAGTCGACGCACACCCTGATTTTTCCATCCTTCTTTGGGACTGGTACCACATTGGCCAACCACTCGGGATATCGAGTGACCCGAATGACCTTCGCTTGCAACTGCTTAATCACTTCTTCTTTGATCTTTACACTCATTTCTGTTTTAAATTTCCTTAGTTTTTGCTTGACCGGAGGGTATGCCGGGTCAGTGGGCAATTTGTGAACCACTAAATTGGTGCTTAATCCAGGCATATCGTCATATGACCATGCAAAAACATCTTTGAATTCCATGAGGGTTTTGATCAATTCTTCTCTGACATTCGGCTCAATGTGGATGCTAATTTTGGTCTCTTGGACGTTATCAGCGTCTCCTAGATTCACAGCCTCAGTGTCATTTAGGTTAGGCTTGGGTTTCTCTTCAAATTGGCACAGTTCTCGGTTTATCTCTTCGAAGGCTTCACCTTCGTCATATTCAGATTCATCGTCACAAACGACCTCTTGCATCATTGAGTCGGATTCAGATTGATTTATTAGACTAGGTCGAAGATCCACTGTGCATGCCATGTCATTAGAACCAGTAAAAAGAGAACTGTTCAGAAAGAAAAAGAACAAAACAAAAATTAAAATAAGACAAAAAGAGAGAACTTTATTAAACTTGCGGGATAAAAGGGTTCACACTTTTACAAGACAAACGTAAAATTTGGATTACACCCTAGAATAATCCGAACAAAACAAAACAAACAAAACATAAATCAAAGCCTACTACCAAGACTCCCATCGAACAGGAAGAGGAGTAACAGTCCAATTGTTGGTTTTGGCCTCAGGCCCCACAAACTGTATCTCTGTTCTGCTGGAACCTTCTCCAACTTCTACCATACTGACATCAGCGAATAGCCTCTCAAAACTCTGATTCAGGTCCTCATTTATACCGATCAATGGTCCTAGAATCTTTGGGACCGATGACCCCTTGGCACTTGCTTTAACAAAAGACCTTGAGAGATGTGGCACTGGTTTGGGCAGAAATCAAACCCTCTTCTTCATTTTTCGCGCTTGCTTCCTATCCACTGTGGTTGGTTTGAACCCCAATCCGAAAGTTTCCAGATTTTTAGGCAAGGTGACCGGTTGGACAATCCCCTGAAGCTTGACTCCTAGGCCCTTTCCCGACACGAATCCATTATCCATCATTTCTGAGACCATCATGATTGTTGCGGCAGCTACCCTAGGGTGCGGGATGATTTCTCCTTCAGAAATTTTGTCGGCCGACCCTGTATCGAAAATCTGGTAGACCCAAGGACCTTTGTCATCAGCGGTCTCTATGAAAGGTACAATGGCTCCGCCCGTGGTGCATGTTGTATCCTCGCCGTGTAACACGACTTCTTGTCTTTCCCACTCGAACTTCACTATCTGATGTAGGGTGGAGGGCACCGCTTTGGTTGCATGAATCCATGGTCATCCCAACAGAAGGTTATAAGATACTGTGGCGTCTAACACCTGGAATTCCATGGCAAACAGGACTGGACCAATAGTCAGTTCAAGTACAACATCCCCCACAGTGGCTGTTCCGTTTCCGTCGAACCCTCGGAAACAGATACTATTCTTGTGGATCCTTCCGTGGTCGATCTTTAACTAGTTCAGGGTAGATAGTGGACAAATATTGGCGCTTGAGCCGTTATCCACCAATACTCGAGTTACCACCGAGTCTTCACATTTGACAGCTAGGTATAGAGCTTTATTATGCTCCGTACCTTCCACCGGCAGATCATCATCTGAGAATGTTACCCTGTTCACCTCGAAAATCTTGTTGGCAATGGTTTCCAGGTGGTTTACAGAAATCTCGTTGGGTACATGAGCTTCGTTCAATATCTTCATCAAAACCCGTCGATGCTCCTCAGAATGGATCAGTAATGACAGCAGTGAGATCTGGGCCGGTGTTTTTCTCAGCTGTTCGACCACAGAGTAGTCCTGCACTTTCATCTTCCTTAGGAACTCCTCAACCTCTTCTTCGGACACATGTTTCTTGGTTGCAACTGGGTTGGTTCTTCTTAGCTCCACCGGAGCAAAACAACGACCTGATCGAGTCAGCCCTTGCGCTTCACAACTGACTTCTTCCACCTGTTTTCCTTTGTACATCACCACCGCCTTTTCATTTTTCCAAGGTACAGCCTTGCTATCAATCATCGGCAGTTGGACTACGGGCTTTATGGTGACCAGTTCTCTATGTGCCCCCTTTAACACAACAGCAGGTGTGGGCGGAATCCCTGATATTACCAGCTTGTTTGGCTCGGGTTTGCTTGTTATGGCGGACGGGCTCTTTCCCAATATCACTACCAGCTTGACGCCTTCTCCCTGCGACTGTAAACTAGTTCCTACACTAGTTGAGACTTCTTTCGGGGCGGCCTGGATCATCATCACTGTTTGTGAGGGTTTTCTCAACTCTCCTCCCTCATATACCAACTCAATCATGTGAGTCTCGTGGTGCACTGGTAGTGGGTTCTGGTTGATGTTAGGAGCCTCCGGCGTCTGGACCTCGATCTTATTGGTGTCAATAAGATCCTGTATGGCATGCCTCAATTTCCAACACTTCTCGGTATCGTGCCCGAGCATCCCTGAGCAGTATTCACAACTTATTGATCGATCCAAATTCTGAGGTGGGGGATTTGGTTCTCGAGTCTGGACAGGACTAACCAAACCCAATTGCCTCAACTTGTGGAACAAAGCGGTGTAGGTTTCTCCCAACTCCGTGAAAGTTCTCTGTTTCCGCAACCTGTCATTCCTAGCATCTGGATTTCCCCGAAAGCCTGCCCCTGAAGGGTTTCTATACGCCCTCGGTGGAGGGTAGGTGTTTTGTGGTGGTGCATATATGTTCTGGGGAGCCGGCGCGCGCCATTGCGGGCGAACCGGAGGCTGAGTGTATGCTTGGGCCTGGTGTACGGAACAATGTGGTTCTCGAGGTGGATAGAAATTTTGTGGTGGGTTGTATGGGTAGTTTGACCTGTGAGGTCTGGGTTGGTTGTAGTGCGGCCTGCCAGCCCTGGACCAACTGCCTGCCTCGATCGTGGCAACCTCTTCTTTCTTTCTTCTCAGCGCACCTCCCGTGCCGCTTTGAATAGCCTGGGTTGTGGCTTTGAGTGCCGAATAGTTCAAGATTTTGTCAGACCTCAGACCCTCTTCTATCATGACCCCTATCTTGACCACCTCGTTGAAAGATTTTCCAACTGTTGTCACCAAGTGACCAAAGTAGGTTGGATCCAGTGTCTGCAAGAAATAGTCCACCATCTCTCCCTCTCTCATGGGAGGATCGACTCTAGCTGCTTGTTCTCTCCAGCGGAACCCGAACTCGCGAAAACTTTCCCCGGGTTTCTTCCCAGTTCTCAATAATGTGAGACGGTCAGGGACTATCTCGAGATTGTACTGGAAATGACCTGCAAAAGCCTGCGCCAGATCATCCCAAGTATACCACCTACTGGAATCCTTCCTGGTATACCATTCTAGTGCAGATCCGCTCAGACTTTGGCCGAAATAAGCTATCAGCAACTCATCCTTGCCGCCTGCCCCTCTCATTTTGCTACAGAATCCCCGCAAATGTGCCATGGGATCACCGTGCCCTTCATATAAATCAAACTTAGGCATCTTGAACCCAGCCGAGAGTTGGACGTCTGGGAAAGGGCACTGATCTTTGTATGCTATACTGACTTGGTTGCCCAGTCCGTGCAAGTTCCTGAAGGACTGCTCCAGGGTTTTGAACTTTCTCAATACTTCATCCTGTTTAGGGGCCTTAGCCGGCTTCTCAATCTCTGCCGGCACTTCCAAATGTGGATTGTAAGCCTGTGGTTCGGGGGCATGAAACGTAGGCTCGGGGGGGTAGTATTGTGTATCGTGAGCCTGAAACAATGGCTCACTGGTCGTTCTTTGCAAAGGGGCTGATGTTGGTCCCACAAAAATGGGAATATTGGGTGTTGGGAGAGGTTGATGGGGTGGTGGAGCTTGGGAATCATGAGGGCTTCTTTCTTGATGATAAAGGGGATTTGGGCGGCTTGTGGAAGGGCCGGAGTGAGGGTATTCTGGCATGTGTCCCAGTGTTTCAGGGCTCTTTTGTGTTTTGGCTATGGCTAGCTGCATTGCATTCATCTCTAGTCCCATCCTTTCAATCTTTTCCATCGCTTCTTTTAACAACTGGCTCATCGGCCTCTCTTCCTCATTACTATTCTCTGAAGTAGTCATGCTTGTTGCTATCGGTCCTTTGGATCTGGTTTGATAGGAGTGTGTTGCCAGAGTTCTTTAACAACTAACTTGTCTGGATCAGACAACAACAAACTTTGTTAGCGTTAGAGTTTAACAGATTTGATCATAACACATAAAGGATGCCATGCTCCTAGGCAGTTAACCGTTTCTACATGCTTTGCTTCGAACAACATGCGTCATCCCGGCTTGCTCTTTTGTCCTTTTATTGTTATTTTTGTTTTTTTCTTTTCTTTATTTGTTAAAGCGGTCGAATCTTATGGGGATTGCCTACGTATCACATCCCCGCGCGAATCAGACCAGGCGTAGTTCTGCCTTGAGGCTAACATTTTCATTTATAAAAAGATGAATAAACATTACATTTGAAAACTTTGTAAGAAAATGTCTTGAAATACACACATTTAAATCGAAATAAAAAGATACAATTCTTAACATCTCACAACGTGCCCCACTTTCCACTTGTGTTGTAAATTATTAGATCTTTTGCTCAAGGCGGGGCTTGACCTGGATGACCTCCCAACGTACGATACATCCTTTCCAACTCCACTGCTAGATGACGGGCAAAAGTGGGTGCATGCTCTGTAAACCTTTCATAATCCATTCCTTGGCAGTTTACATAACTTTGAGAGGTGTAGACCGCCAGGTCGTGGATCTGTGCTCTGAAATCTTGGAGATGTTGGCCTTGATTCTGCAATTGCTGCTGGCGAGTGGTGGCTATATCTCTAATACGGTCTTTACGATCTAGGGCTGACTCTAGTAGAGCTCGGAGTCTGGCCTGCTCTAGTCTCGCCTGCGCTCTTTCTTTGTCAATGTCTGCTTGTTGATGCTCTCTGTACCTTCTTGCCTCTTCTAGCTGTGCACGAAGTTGGTCTTCTGATCGTATCCAATGGTCTTTTTCCTTCTTGAATTGTGCCCTGTCTTTCTCGGATTGCCTATTTTGGCGTTCCTTATCAGATCTGGCTTCTTCGTTTAATTGTTGGATCCTTTCTTTTGCTTTGCTCAACGCCCTTTCATTTGCAGCAAGAACGGAATCATAATCTTGCATTCTTTCAAAAAGTTTGGCGATGGTTTTTTGATCCTTCCAATTCCTCATTGGCGTTTCAGAAGCCTTTTTCATTCTCAGAAATCGAGCATGAAGACCTTCATTCTCACAGGCTAGACTTTTCTTCTCGCCTTCAGCTTCTTGTGCTTGCAAATCTTTCTCGAGACTGAGGTTCCTTAGATTTTCCTTTAGGGCATGGATAGTTGCTTTGTACCCCTTTTCATTTTCTCCCCAGATCAACCGCTCTTGGATTTTATCATTAAAGCTTTGAATATGGGGTCTTTTGGTTGGCCTTCTTAGCTCAGGTTCTGGTACATCATCCATGCGAGATCGTTTCTCGAACCACCTTGCATATCCAGGATTTATCTCACCCTTTGATGTGTCTGGGACTTGAGTATCACTTTTCAAGTATCGACATCCATTCCACATCTGCTGGAGCAGAGCCTCAGGAATAGTGGCTTCTGGGTGCAATTCGATTTCTTGCGTACTCAAATCTTCATCATCAGGAACTACTTGATATCTCCCTCGTTGTCTTAGGACTCTCAATGGCGCATACAGCTGGATGCTTCTCAATCCCAATAGTAGCAGATAACTATTTGAGGTTGACATGTGTATCACTTCCCTCATCGGGAGCCATCCCAAAGTCCATTCAATTTGATTTGCCGTTAAAGTCCTTAGATGAGATACCCATGCTTCTGTCCCTTCTGGAACCTGATAATTTTTTACTCTTTCCTCATAACCCTCGATGCAATTATCGTTGCTTGGCCCATACTGTATGATCTTGGGCTGTTGTTGGAGATGTTCCATCACCCACATTTGCAACAGAATTTTGCATCCTTCGAAGACTTTCGCTCCTGCTTTACATAAAGTTAAAGCCCGATAAATGTCTGAGAGAATGATGGGGACAAGGGTGTGGTTTTCTTTGGTGGTGAGGATTTGCACAACCTTTGCGGTGCGAATATCGATTGTTCGCTCTTTGTTTGGGAAGACCATGATTCCTAGAAAAGCCACCATGAAGGCGAAGCGACGGTGAACCTGCCATGCGTCTTTGTCTTGCTTGTTAGTAAGGCCTTTCTCATGAATTTCGAACCCATCTGACTTTCCGAACCTTGAATACAAAAAGTTGAAAGAACAACATCCATTGATGACATTGCTTTTCCTGATTTGACTGCTGATGTTCAGAAGACCGAAGAATCGATGTACCGAGGGAGCCTTTGTGAATATCAAGCTTTGATTCCTTAAACTTCCGTCAAAACCAACATATCCAGCTATCTCCTCTAATGTAGGAGTGAGCTCGAAGTCAGAGAAACGAAAGACTTTGTGAACAGGGTCCCAAAAAGTTACTAATGCCGCAATCAGATCATCACGGGGTTTAACTTTCATAATATCCGGGAGATTTCCCAAATGCTTGATGACCCACTTTTGACCATCTTCGCCTAATTCACACCACCACATTTGAAGCTGGAATAGAAACTCTTCTGTATTTGTGGATGAGGGGTTTTGTGTGGTGCTCATTTTGTATCTGAAATTTAATTTAATAAAGTCAAGACTCATTTTGAAAATATACTCTAATCATTTTCAGTTAACACTATTTTCAAGATTTTAGAACTATTTTGGGAATTTTTCAAACTATTTTCAAGATTAAATACCTTTCAAGATTAAATACCTTTATTTCAAGATTTGAAACTATATTTTATTTTTATTATTTTTATTTTTTTTATTTTATTTTTTTATTTTTTATTTTTTATTTTTATTTTTTCTTTTAAAAAAAACACAACCGATTTTATTCCTCAGTTCTCACCATGATTTCATTTAAGACGGTCAACAAGCATGTTCGAGGCAAATGAATGCACAGGTAGCAAGTAGGATGCATCAGGATGGTCTTTTTATTTCGGGTTTACCTGTCCTAGACAGACCCAACCCCTGTGTTGAGTCTCCAAGGTCGGATGTACATGATGCAAATAGACGTTCCTACTAGGGATCCGGTACATGGCTGAGTTATTCTAGGTAAAAACCTGAGGCGTATTGTTCTAAACCTGGCTTACTCAAGCGGACAGTTTGAGCTGAAGTGGGGGCAACGTACCGGGAGCACGAAAGTCTACCCGGCCTAGTTACTTGTCCCAACTTCGTCTTATTTGGTATGACTTCTAACAGAAAGGTGGGTCACGCGCACGTGGACACCATAAATTTAGAAGACTCAGAAAGAAGAAGGGTTTCGCAACAGTTTTATATACACAATTCAGATAATATTAAAGCGGTAAAAACATCATTTAGCACACTAAGCATGTAAAAATCAGATAAAAATAAAGCCAACTATAACAGTTATTTTAAGCTCGAATTCTTGAACCCTGAACCAGTGGTTCTGGGTAAAATCAGTTCCCCAGCAGAGTCGCCAGAGCTGTCACACCTCCTTTTTACGCACCCGCGAGGGTGAAGGGAGTTTTTCCAATTAAAGGACAATCGAAACGGGATTTGTTTATTTATTTCAGAGTCGCCACTTGGGAGATTTAGGGTGTCCCAAGTCACCAATTTTAATCCCGAATCGAGGAAAAGAATGACTCCATATTACAGTCTGCGTACCAGAAATCCGGATAAGGAATTCTGTTAACCCGGGAGAAGGTGTTAGGCATTCCCGAGTTCCGTGGTTCTAGCACGGTCGCTCAACTGTTATATTTGGCTTGATTATCTGATTTTATACAAATATGAACTTATGTGCAAATTTTAACTTTTTACCGCTTTATTATTATTATATTCAAAAGAATGTGAACATCGCTTAAAACATGTCTTTGGACTGCGTCACATGAAATGCACCCGCAATCCGGAACATATTTTATTTGATGTTTTAGGATTTGGATCTGGGTCGCATGAAATGCACACCCAAGTTTTAAGAAAGTAGATTATTAAATACGCACCCTAAGAGACTATCGTGTTATTATTTTAGGAAAAGCCGTGAAATTCGCTAAACGGCACGTCCCGAATTCTGAATACTTTGATATATATACGTTTCTAGAGGGCCCCGCAACTTTGTACATTTTGTTTGTCGAAGCTCGTCTCGTTCTATTTTTTAAAAGAATTTGCGACGTCATGGACATGCATCTCGAACCACGTCACAATCAATGTACCCATGATTAGAAATACATTTCGAATCCGTCGAGATTTGGATTTGGGTCACATAAATGCGCACCCGAATTTAAGAAGGTAAAATTATTAAATATGCGCTTAAAGAGGCTGTCGCGTTATTATTTCGGGAGGTCGTGAGATTTGCTAAACGACCCACCTAAGGGACTGAATGCTTCAATATATACATTTAACGAGGGCCCCGCAATTTGTGCGTTTTTCTTTATTTTTGTCGAGGCTCATCTCGTCCTTATTTTAAAAGGATATCCTATAGCAACTACGTTTCTTGTCGCATTTGTCTCTACTAATTGAAAACAGTAGATAGCCCTAGTTAGTTACATGCTTGCAGGCTCATTTATAGCAAGATTCAAAATGCTTTTACAGAATAATAAAAAAATGTGATCACGCCCATGGACAACTAATCGAACATTATGGGCCCAAACCCAGCTCATGCGAGATGGGCCAGACTTGGGCCACTGTTTATCCGATACGGGCCTGCTTGGTCTGTTTCGATCTGGGCTCGACCTTCATGAGGTTGAGGCCCTGAACTGGTTCTTTGTTCTAAAAATGAGTTTATCAATTTATATGCGACAATTTGACAGAAGGGAGAGAACTTAACTAGTAGTGGATAGCTTTCATACTTGACCTACATTAGAGAATATACTACACAATCAAACTAAGTCTAAGATACGACTTATTGCAATGGGAATATTTTCATCTAACAGCATACATGTATGAACTAGCATTCACTAACCTACATTGATATACTAGGCATGCAGGCTACTTCTATTGTCCAAACGAAAATGTAACTATTATATAATACATGACATTTAATACAACAGTCCATGTATATATAAAGACAATCTGCAGGTCTTCTCTTTTGCATTCATGCTCAAACTTTCAAGTTACATTGGTGGTATTAGTCGTGTACCTGGTAAGGAAAGGAAAAGAAGAAGGAGAGTAATCAGTTGAGTAGTATGCAACAAGCAATAGCAACAACAACCAAACAGCAACAAACACAACAGCAAACCAACAACCACAAATGTTCTCCGCAGTCCACAGACAAACAGCAACAGTTTCCAGAACAAAGAAAACCAACAAATGGTCGAGCACCAAACAAGTAATCCCAGAAAAGAGTAGTGAAACAAAAGAAATAACAGAGTATTCGATGCAGCAACACCAGCAGTTCAACAATCACAAGCAGCTCAATCAGTGCAAACAGCAGAACTTGGCCAAGACAGCTCGACCAATATGAATTCTTCTGTAGTTTTCAGACAGTGTTTGGTTACAGTGTTTTCTGGAAATTTCCTTATGTTTTTCAGTTTTCTTTAAACTCACAAGACCTCTCCCTCAAGACTAAAATTTCCATCCCCTTTTAAGTTCTGAAATGGCCTATTTATAAGCCAAACAACCAGTGCAGTCAAGCTGCCTAGATTCTGCCAATTTGCAGACTGCCCATACCCTTTAAACCCATGCCTAAGCATCTTTTGATGCCAGCCATTTGTTCCCCACGCCTGGCTTATTCTTTAATCAAGAGTTATGAGCTCATTTTAGTATTCATTTTAAACCCCATACTCTTGTGTATTGTTCCCCATTGGTATTAGTTTAATCCCAAATTAGTACCCTACTTGTCATCTCATTTAAACTAATCATTTTTGTTCTTTTCAAACCCCAGACTACCCCTGTTAAACCCTGATTATTACTGCCCTAAACCCATCGTAGCATCAGGGCATTTTGACCTTCTGAAAGTTCAATTTCAGAATTGCCCTAGCCTGATTCTTTTAATTGTTTACAATGCAGTTACAAACTAGCATTCACAGATTATGTCCAACATTCAATTCTCAATACAGGTTCGTTCAGTCATGTGAGGTTGTACGCATTAGCATATCTGAACATTCAGTCGTAGGAAGTTAATCGATGACATTTATCAAGTCGACTATACTAATTACAACAGGTAACAATCAGTCGTTTATATAAACAATACGTACATGGACCCAAAGGGCTTCGGACAACTTTTGTGCAATTATTGGGAACCTATATGAATTATTTATGCGAAGACTATCCTAAGCGAACATGTATATCACAGAAGACGTTCAAAACATACACAGAAAACAATCGACCAAATAAAAGGTCTTTACAAGGACGGAAGAAATTAAGAAAAGTATCAGAAAATACCGAACAAACACAATAGAACATGCTAACAGACCCAATCACATTCAAATAAAACAAAACAGAAAAGGAAAACTTACAAAAAAATGTTCAAAGCAGGCCGACCCCATTCCGAATTAGATTTGACCATTTGAGGCCAAACAAACTCTAACCAGGGTGTTCTCAACCGAGAACACCTTGGTTAAGGTCTATTAGACCTCAAACCCTCTATGAAGCAGGTCGGATTCCTCAGGCTCTTGTGTTCTAAGGTTCAGATTCTCAGATTTGAGTTTTTAGGAGTTGTGGGTAGATTCGGACCAAACCAAGCTTGGTTTGGTCACGAGGGAGGTCTGGGGACTGTCTAGTGGGAATCTGGGGTGGTTTGGTATAGATCGAGTTTCGTCTCGAATCTTCAAATCCAGATTCGAGACGATGGAAGGTGATTCGAGGTACAGGGTTAGTAGATTTGTGTTCAGGGTGGTTGGATGTTTCAGGGGTGTGAAGGGGGTGGTCACCAGCGTTCATGCCGCCAGGTTCTGGTGAAAGGGAAACTAGGGCGGCTGCTAGGGTTTGGGGGTTTCAGGGCTTGGGGAAGGAGATGAGTGAAGGGTGGGGTTCGGATAGGGGGTGTGAGGGAAAGCTTATATACGGAGTAGGGGATTAGATCTGAGCCGTTAGATCAGATGATCTCAATGGCTTGGATCTGATGGTGAGAGGTGAGACGAGGTCGTTTGATATTAAAACGGGGTCGTTTGGTTTAAGTGATGGGTTGGGCTGAACCGGTAGCTGGGTCGGGTTTGGAAACGGGTTGCTGAAGGGGGGTCCTGGGCCATTGGATTGGCCTGGATGGACGACTCAGATCAAACGCCTTTATACGGCGTCGTTTGGGGATGAGCCTGGGCAGGCCTGATTTGGACTGGACTTGAGTGCTTGGTTTGGGCCTGTTTTTTTGTTTCATTTTTGGGCCCAAACCGATTTTCAACTCTTTTCTTTTTGTTTTCTATTTTTTTTAAAAAAAATAACAAAATAATAATAAAACAAATGAAATTAAAACAACAACAATGTAGCACTTCAACATAATTATCACACCAAATTAAAATGTTTAAGTTAAATCACAACCTAGAACGGACGGTGCACATATATATTTTTGCATTTTCTTTTAATGACACATATTTTTTGTATTTTGTTTGATAATGATTAAATGCGAAATGGACAGACCCACAAATGACTAACAACACATGTCACGGAAAACTCGAAAAATTGTACAGTGAAGTCATTTGTCACTATTTTTATTTTCTTTTGGAGCAATTGTCCGTGAAGCAAAAATCACGTGCTTACAGGGCTGTAGGAGCCCCTCCGGAGTCTGTACACCCCGGTGAGCATAGTCGACTATATACTATGGATCAGGCTGCACGCCACAACAGTTATTATTACGAGATATATATTGAGCTAGAGTGGTGAGTGTGAGTACATATTGACGAAAGCTGAGTCACGAGGGACTGAGAGGTTTGCCCTAGAGGCTATACCTATGAGTGATACTTTGCCCAAGGGGCTTGTTTATGAGATTTTCTATTTTCACTCTTCTTTTAGGCTGAGCCTCTATTGAAAAATGTTGAATAAATGTTTTAAAGGATTTTCACTGAAACTAGAGTTTCTACGAGGTATTTGGTTATTGAACTGTAGATTTTGACTTTGATATATCAGTTGAGATTCTTGATAAAGTATGCAAATGATTTTAAACGCTCGTCATTGCATTCATACTTTATTTACTTTAGTTACTTACGGAGTTGGCATACTTACGTTACTCCCTGCACCTTGTGTGCAGATCCAGTGACAAAGCATCAGAGTGAGAGTTTTCAGCAACTTCTGTGTATTTCCGGAGTTAGCGAGGTAGCTGCACGGCGTTCGCAGCCCTGCCTTTCTCCTTCATATACTAGTACTTTGTTATTTCAGACTTGTTTTGTATTAAGCAGATAGTGTTTAGTTGTACTTAGTGGCTCATGACAAGTGACACCAGATTCGGGCTGTTTTGATGTATTTTCGTATTGTTTTCCGCATATTTCTGTTGATATATAAAAAAATGAAAGATTTGTGCTTTAATTTGTTTTAGAAAAATGAATTTATAAAAAGAACTCGATGTTCTAAATGTTGAATTGGCTTGCCTGTGATAGGCGCCATCATGACCGGCATGTTTGGGGTCGTGACAATTAGAGTATTTTCTTGATCGAAGGTAATAAAAGAGAAGATAAAATAAACATAAGAATGAACTCTCGACAAATCTTCAATCACCATTGAAAACTTGGAGCCATGTGCTTCTTTACTCTCTTTCTAACTACCTATGTCAGAGTGCGGCCAAAAGTTCCTTTTTTAAATCCATAAGATAAGTATTTATACCCTCCTTTTAGCCGAAGTACATGTCCCCCATCTAAAATATATTAGTTTTTTTGTGCACATGTATGTTTCACAATTAAAAAAATAAGAATTAACAATAAACAAATTTTGTAGCTAAACAGCAAAACTCGTTATTAATCCTACTTTGCGATGGATTAATGATAGAATATTTAAAAAAAACATATTATTTACATGCAATTTAGCAAAAAAATTCGTAGCTAATTCTAAATTTTTTTAGTAGTATTTGGTCATGTAGTACATAGTTTTGTAAAACAATATTAATGTTATTGAAATAAAGCTCTAAATAAATACTAAGAATAAAGTACATTTTTTTGCGAATGATAAACGTGGATCATGTCGTAATGACTTATTTTTTGAGGTTGAAATAAACAATAAAATTTTAATTAGTTATGTATAATTTTATTACTTGGTATTTGCATTTAAAGACCACCAACTCCCAAGAAACATAAACTAGTAATTTGCTAACAATATACCAACATAAATTAAATATAATACAAGTTCAAGTAAGAAGGGTGCTAATTTAAAATAATTAGGATTTTAGTCACACACTAGTTGGCACAGAGTCATAAATGGATCACTGCCAAAAATTAACTGCTACTAAAGGAATGTTAAACACAACTGATTAAGATATAAGAAGGGTGCTTTTCGGTCATATTCTAGGTGGCATAGTGCCAAAGATTAGCTAATACTATGACAATTTTTCATTCTTTTAATTTATTGCCACAAGTCCTAAAAATGCACGTAATTTGCATAGTGGATAATTCCGAAGATCTTTTCTTTCTTTTTGGAGTAAAATTTCATATGAAGTTGCAAATATCCTGCAGGTTCACTAATGCCTGTGATTTGAAAGGAAAAGATGCATTTATTTGCACGAAGTTGGAGGGGGGAAATGAACTTAATTTGCACGAAGCTGACAGGCAAAAATGCACTCAATGTAAATATATCTTGCAAAAATGCACTTAATGAAAGTCTTGGCAATACATCTAGCAGGAACTTCCTCTTTTCCTCAAAACCAATATATTTTTTCAATAATTCATACATGGTTTCAATGCAAGTCTTTCTCCTTTCGAGCACGAATCCTCCAAGAATCCTCCAGGTTATCTTTTTTCAATAAAGGATATAACAGTTAAAATTTAGACTAGCCACACATCCCAATTACTTGAACTCAACTCAATGTCTAGTGCATCGTTAAAGTCACACTATGGAAATATGTTATCATCGGTTTAGTTTATACAAGGGTTTGGCCAGAGAGTAAAAACTATGATGATGGTGACAACATGAATGAAGTTCTATCAAGGTGGAAATGATGATGTGAAGATGTCACTCAGTTTAATTCTTCTTTGCGGAACAAGAAACTCATGGGAGATCATTAATTAATAAAGGCATACTAGCTAATTTCAAAAATCTTACCATCACAATGAATTCTGATATGATAAAAAGGACACAAAAGTCACACTTCCTCTACTGTTGGAAAACTTCTTGTCAAGCGTGAATTTTACTTTGGTTATGCCCCCAACACTGCTATAGGCATGGCGCCAAAGGCTCATGTGGTCGTGTACAATGCTATTTGAGATAGAGATGGTACCTTCTCTGATATTTTGGCTGCAATGGGTCACGCAATTGCAGATTGTTGTGGATGTCTTGTCCTTGTCATTAGGCTCATTTATTTTCACTTCTGCTATATGAATATCCTATTGCTATTGCTGCATTTGCTGCAATGGATAAAGGTATATTTATTTTCATTGCCGCTACAAATTTTGGACCTTAATATAAATCTTTGGGAAACAAGCAACCTTAGGTTCTCATTGTTGCTGCCGGAACAATTAGATGTGATTTTATCAAGATATTAACTCATGTAATGGAGATTCAATAATCGGTTTATCACTATCACGACCTCAAAACCAACCCGGTCGTGGTGGCGTCTATCATGGAACTAGGCCAGCCGACAAAATTCTAAAATCAATCAATTCTTTCAATTCTTAGGATAAAATCAAAGCTATTTAACAATAAACCTTTATAAAGTGATTAAAACGAAACAACAGTGCTAATAGAAAGCCCGACATCGAGGTGTCACTAGTCATGAGCATCTACTACGATTGTCTGACAACATCAAGACCAACATGACCGGAAAATCACTGAATACAACTATGGGAGAATAAGGAGGGAGGAAACCAGGGCTGCGATGGCCAGGTGTGATGACCCGGTCGGTCGTGTTAAGAGTTAACGCCCCGATCCCCTATTAACTACTTTTTACATGTTTATTTCTGCTATTTTGATTTGCCAAGATGTTCGGTTTTGAGTTTCGGAGAGTTTTGGGACACTTAGTCCCTAAATGAGAGTTTAAGTTTTGGAAAGTTGAACATAGTCGGAACAATGTAAAGACAACCTCAGAATGGAATTCTGATGGTTCCGTTAGCTCTGTTGGGTGATCCGGTTTGATAGTGAGATTTTGATCCGAGGGTCGGAATGGAATTTTGGAAGTTGGAGGAGCTCCGTAGTGTTGAATGTGATGTGTGTGCAAAATTCCAGGTCATTCGGACGAGGCTTCATAGACTTTTTGATTGAAAGAGTATTTTTTAGAGTTTTGGAGTTATTAGGCTTGAATCCTTGGTTGATTCATTGTTTCAATATTGTTTTCGGTATTTTGAGGATTGGTATAAGTTTGGACAGTGTTATTAGACTTGTTTGTGCTTTTGGTTGGGGTTCCGGAGGCCTCGGGATATTTTTGGATGGTTGACGAAAGGATTTGAAGTTTGGAGTTGCAGCTTCAGCTGCTGGTATCTGTCATAACTGCACATGCAGTTGGGTTCCGCAGGTCCGGAGCCACAAAAGTGCTGAAGAGATCGCAGAAGCAGAAAAGGGAGAAGCCAGCAGGGTCCGCAGAAACGGGAGCTTTATCGCAGAAGCGGCCCCGCATCTGCGAAGAGTTAACCGCATGTGCGGAAGCTGGGCTTTAAGTGAAAAGTCATAGATGCGACCATGTTCTCGTAGAAGAGGGACCGCAGATGCGGTCCCAGGGCCGCGCAAGCGTAATAACTGGGCAGAAATATATAAATTCTTGCCTTCGTGAAATTTAGCCATTTTTCTCCTCTTTTCACCCGTGAAGAAGCTTGGGGAGCACTTTTCAAGAGGGATTTTCAGAGGAATTCATTGGGGTAAGGTCTTTGGTCCCTAAACCTGTTATTGGAATAATTTTTATCAATTTAAGGATGAAAAATTAAGGAAAATCAGTGGTAATTTGTGTGTTAGGGCTTGACTCATTAGAGGCCTTTGAGTGATGATTTGAGGGACCATTTGAGGTCCAATTTTGGTAATTTTGGTATGACTAAACTTGTGAGAGTGTGAGGATTCTAGAAATGTAAATTTTACCTGATTTCGAGATGTAGGTTTGAGGGGCATTTTGGTCATTTTACCTAATTTCACGTATTAGCTTTGAATTTCTTTGTAGAATTAGTTACTTGAATTATATTTACATTATGAAATTAAATTGAATAGATTTGGGTCATTTAGAGTCGAGTACTTGTGGAAAAAACTTGGTTTCGAGTTGATTTTGAGCTGGTTCGAGGCAAGTGGCTTGCATAACCTTGTGTGGGGGACCTTCCCCTTAGAATTTTGTATATTTGATAATTGAAATACCTTGTACGTGAGGTGACTAGTTCATACTTGAGCTAATTATTGAAAATCCGGTTTTCTTTAAGTAATTCAATTGTGTTCCTTTTTACTATTCCATTTTACTTGCAATTTACACCTGTTGTTAGCTTAGAAAAAGCACGTCTAATTGAGTTAACTGTTTATTTGCTTGAACTACCCTAATTGAATTATGTGAAGCATGTTAAATTTGAATTTCCTATTTTTCTTGGTACGAAATTGAGCTTAATTGAGTATTCTTGCATTGCTGCTGTGTGTTTTACTTTAGGACTACGGGACGGCATCCCGGGAGATCCCCTGTACGTATTTATGATTTGAACTGAGGTGCGGGATACCAAGAGATCCCTGACCCATATATTGAGGATACCAAGAGATCCCTAGTATATGATGAGAATACCAAGAGATCCCTTGTATACATTGAGGATACCAAGAGATCCCCGACATATATATATTGGGGATACTGAGAGATCCCCAGTTATCATCCTTATTATGAGTGATATTTCCTTGTGATTGTCTTTATCTCTGTTTCATTTATTGTATTCCTTATTATCCTGTATTAAATTCTTAGTGTAGATTCTCAATTGTACTGCTTATCTTATTCCATCATCTCTATATTTATTTAATCTCAGTAGTGCCCTTACCTTCATCGTCACTACCCGACCAAGGTTAGGCATGACACTTACTGAGTACCATTATGGTGTACTCATGCCCTTTCTGCGCATGTTTTTCATGTGCAGATCCAGGTACTTCGAGTCAGACTTACCATCCTTGAGGCGAGGCGACCCTTCGGAGACTTCGAGGTATATCTGCCGCATCTGCAGACCGAGGAGTCTCTCTCCATTCTCTCTTGTAGTTACAGCCCTTCTGTATTTACTTGTTTTAGACTATTCTGGAGTAAGAGCACTATGTAGTATCCTTAGCTTGTGATTTATGGGTTGCCGGGTTTTGGGAATATGTATTAATTTTGAGAGTTAAATGTCTTGTATGCCGAGCAACACTTTTAAATGTTGTTTTATTACTCTACTTCTGTTTAAACCGTTTTTTTCCGCAAATTAGTTTATTTTCCGCATTTTAGGCTTACCTAGTCGTAGGGACTAGGTGCCGTCATGATGGTTCACGGAGGATGAACCGGGATCATGACAAATTGGTATCAAAGCTCTAGTTTCATAGGAGTCATGAATCACAAGCTGGTTTATTAGAGTCTCGCTAATCGGTACGGAGACGTCTGTACTTATCTACGAGAGGCTGTGTAACTGTTAGGAAAATTCCACTGCATTTTATTACTTGGTATTTGCATTTAAAGACCACCAACTCCCAAGAAACATAAACTAGTAATTTGCTAACAGTATACCAACATAAATTAAATATAATACAAGTTCAACTAAGAAGGGTGCTAATTTAAAATAATTACAGGATTTTAGTCACACACTAGTTGGAACAGAGTCATAAATGGATCACTGCCAAAAATTAACTGCTACTAAAGGAATGTTAAACACAACTGATTAAGATATAAGAAGGGTGCTTTTCGGTCATATTCTAGGTGGCATAGTGCCAAAGATTAGCTAATACTATGACATTTTTTCATTCTTTTAATTTATTGCCACAAGTCCTAAAAATGCACGTAATTTGCATAGTGGATAATTGCGAAGATCTTTTCTTTCTTTTTGGAGTAAAATTTCATATGAAGTTGCAAATATCCTGCAGGTTCACTAATGCCTGTGATTTGAAAGGAAAAGATGCATTTATTTGCACGAAGTTGGAGGGGGGAAATGAACTTAATTTGCACGAAGCTGACAGGCAAAAATGCACTCAATGTAAATATATCTTGCAAAAATGCACTTAATGCAAGTCTTGGCAATACATCTAGCAGGAACTTCCTCTTTTCCTCAAAACCAATATATTTTTTCACTAATTCATACATGGTTTCAATGCAAGTCTTTCTCCTTTCGAGCACGAATCCTCCAAGAATTCTCCAGGTTATCTTTTTTCAATAAAGGATATAACAGTTAAAATTTAGACTAGCCACACATCCCAATTACTTGAACTCAACTCAATGTCTAGTGCATCGTTAAAGTCACACTATGGAAAATATGTTATCATCGGTTTAGTTTATACAAGGGTTTGGCCAGAGAGTAAAAACTACGATGATGGTGACAACATGAATGAAGTTCTATCAAGGTGGAAATGATGATGTGAGAGTGTCACTCAGTTTAATTCTTCTTTGCGGAACAAGAAACTCATGGGAGATCATTAATTAATAAAGGCATACTAGCTAATTTCAAAAATCTTACCATCACAATGAATTCTGACATGATAAAAAGGACACAAAAGTCACACTTCCTCTACTGTTGGAAGACTTCTTGTAAAGCGTGAATTTTACTTTGGTTATGCCCCCAACACTGCTATAGGCATGGCTCCAAAGGCTCATGTGGCCGTGTACAATGCTATTTGAGATAGAGATGGTACCTTCTCTGATATTTTGGCTGCAATGGGTCACGCAATTGCAGATTGTTGTGGATGTCTTGCCCTTGTCATTAGGCTCATTTATTTTCACTTCTGCTATATGAATATCCTATTGCTATTGCTGCATTTGCTGCAATGGATAAAGGTATATTTATTTTCATTGCCGCTACAAATTTTGGACCTTCATATCAATCTTTGGGAAACAAGCAACCTTAGGTTCTCATTGTTGCTGCTGGCACAATTAGATGTGATTTTATCAAGATATTAACTCATGTAATGGAGATTCAATAATCGGTTTATCACTATCACGACCTCAAAACCAACCCGATCGTGGTGGCGCCTATCATGGAACTAGGCCAGCCGACAAAGTTCTAAAATCAATCAATGCTTTCAATTCTTAGGATAAAATCAAAGCTATTTAATAATAAACCTTTATAAAGTGATTAAAACAAAGCAGCCTGACATCGAGGTGTCACTAGTCATGAGCATCTACTACGATTGTCTGACAACATCAAGACCAACATGGCCGGAAAAATCACTGAATACAACTAAGGGAGAATAAGGAGGGAGGAAACCAGGGCTGCGATGGCCAGGTGTGATGACCTGGTCGGTCGTGTTAAGAGTTAACGCCCCGATCCTCTATTAACTGTTTTTCCCATGTTTATTTATGCTATTTTGATTTTCCAAGATGTTCGGTTTTGAGTTTCGGAGAGATTTGAGACACTTAGTCCCTAAATGAGAGCTTAAGTGTTGGAAAGTTGACCATAGTCGGAACAATGTAAAGATGACCTCAGAATGGAATTCTGATGGTTCCGTTAGCTCTATTGGGTGATCCGGTTCGATAGTGAGATTTTGATCCGAGGGTCGGAATGGAATTCTGGAAGTTGGAGGAGCTCCGTAGTGTTGAATGTGATGTGTGTGCAAAATTCCAGGTCATTCAGACGAGGCTTCATAGACTTTTTGATTGAAAGAGTATTTTTTTGAGTTTCGGAGTTATTAGGCTTGAATCCTTGGTTGATTCATTGTTTGGATGTTGTTTTAGGTGTTTTGAGGATTGGTATAAGTTTGGACAGTATTATTAGACTTGTTTGTGCTTTTGGTTGGGGTCCCGGAGGCCTCGAGATATTTTTGGATGGTTGACAAAAGGATTTGAAGTTTGGAGTTGCAGCTTCAGCTGTTGGTATCTGTCATAACTGCACATGCAGTTGGGTTCCGCAGGTCCGGAGCCACAAAAGAGCTGAAGAGATCGCAGAAGCGGAAAAGGGAGAAGCCAGCAGGGTCCGCAGAAGCGGGAGCTTCATCGCAGAAGCGACCCCGCATCTGCGAAGAGTTAACCGCATGTGCGGAAGCTGGGCTTTAAGTGAAAAGTCATAGATGCGACCATGTTCTCGTAGAAGAGGGACCGCAGATGTAGTCCCAGGGAAGCACAAGCGGAATAACTGGGCAGAAATATATAAATTCTTGCCTTCGCGAAATTTAGCCATTTTTCTCCTCTTTTCACCCGTGAAGAAGCTTGGGGAGCACTTTTCAAGAGGGATTTTCAGAGTAATTCATTGGGGTAAGGTCTTTGGTCCCTAAACCTGTTATTGGAATAATTTTTATCAATTTAAGCATGAAAAATTAAGGAAAATCAGTGGTAATTTGTGTGTTAGGGCTTGACTAATTAGAGGCCTTTGAGTGATGATTTGAGGGACCATTTTAGGTCCAATTTTGGTACTTTTGGTATGACTTAACTTGTGAGAGTGTGAGGATTCTAGAAATGTAAATTTTACCTGATTCCGAGATGTAGGTTTGAGGGGCATTTTGGTCATTTTACCTAATTTCACGTATTAGCTTTGAATTTCTTTGTAGAATTAGTTACTTGAATTATTATTTACATTATGAAATTGAATTGAATAGATTTGGGACATTTAGAGTCGAGTACTTGTGGCAAGAACTTGGTTTCGAGTTGATTTTGAGCTGGTTCGAGGCAAGTGGCTTGCATAACCTTGTGTGGGGGACCTTCCCCTTAGGATTTGGTATATTTGATAATTGAAATACCTTGTACGTGAGGTGACTAGTTCATACTTGAGCTAATTATTGAAAATCCGATTTTCTTTAAGTAATTTCAATTGTGTTCCTTTTTCCTATTCCATTTTACTTGCAATTTACACCTGTTATTAGCTTAGAAAAAGCACGTCTAATTGAGTTAACTGTTTATTTGCTTGAACTACCCTAATGGAATTATGTGAAGCATGTTAAATTTGAATTTCCTATTTTTCTTGGTACGAAATTGAGCTTAATTGAGGATTTTTGTATTGTTGTTGTGTGTTTTACTTTAGGACTACGGGACGGCATTCCGGGAGATCCCATGTACGTATTTATGATTTGAACTGAGGTGTGGGATACCAAGAGATCCCTAGACCATATATTGAGGATACCAATAGATCCCTAGTATATGATGAGAATACCAAGAGATCCTCGGGATACCAAGAGATCGCTTGTATACATTGAGGATACCAAGAGATCCTCGGG
Organism: Nicotiana sylvestris; assembly: GCF_000393655.2. Classification (NCBI taxonomy): domain Eukaryota; kingdom Viridiplantae; phylum Streptophyta; class Magnoliopsida; order Solanales; family Solanaceae; genus Nicotiana; species Nicotiana sylvestris. The sequence goes on along the minus strand of NC_091067.1, from coordinate 65,853,490 downwards.
ATACCAAGAGATCCCCGACATATATATATTGGGGATACTGAGAGATCCCCAGTTATCATCCTTATTATGAGTGATATTCCTTGTGATTGTCTTTATCTCTGTTTCAGTTATTGTATTCCTTATTATCCTGTATTAAATTCTTAGTGTAGATTCTCAATTGTACTGCTTATCTTATTCCATCATCTCTATATTAATTTAATCTCAGTAGTGCCCTGACCTTCGTCGTCACTACCCGACCAAGTTTAGGCTTGGCACTTACTGAGTACCATTATGGTGTACTCATGCCCTTTCTGCGCATGTTTTTCATGTGCAGATCCAGGTACTTCGAGTCAAACTTACCATCCTTGAGGCGAGGCGACCCTTCGGAGACTTCGAGGTATATCTGTCGTATCTGCAGACCGAGTAGTCTTTCTCCATTCTCTCTTGTAGTTACATCCCTTCTGTATTTACTTGTTTTAGACTATTCTGGAGTAAGAGCACTATGTAGTATCATTAGCTTGTGATTTATGGGTTGCCAGGTTTTGGGAATATGTATTAGTTTTGAGAGTTAAATGTTGTGTATGTCGTGCAACACTTTTAAATGTTGTTTTATTACTCTACTTCTGTTTAAACTGTTTTCTTCCGCAAAATGGTTTATTTTCCGCATTTTAGGCTTACCTAGTCGTAGGGACTAAGTTTCATCATGATGGTTCATGGAGGGTGAACCGGGATCATGACAAGTTGGTATCAATGCTCTAGTTTCATAGGAGTCATGAATCACAAGCCGGTTTATTAGAGTCTCGCTAATCGGTACGGAGACGTCTGTACTTATCTACGAGAGTCTGTGTAACTTTTAGGAAAATTCCACTTCATTTGATTTCCATGTCATGCCGGATTTGATGTCATAATTCTATACTTCCATCTTCTATTCTCTCACAGATCCTGAGGACATGCGCTACCCGAGATGATCAGGCACCCGCGCCTCTTACTGTAGCCGTCAGGGGTCGGGGCCGGGGTAGAGGCCGAGGACGCGCATGTGGTGCAGCCATAGCACCTGCACGAGCTGCCGCCGAGGTACCACTTGTAGTTCCAGCCAAAGTCCATGCACTTGATACACTTATTTCTACTACTACTCCAGCTCTTCAGGAGACTCTTGCGCAGTTCATAATCATGTATACCACTTTGGCTCAGGCAAGGTTGCTTCCACTTGCTTTAGCCATATATCAGGTGGGGGGAGGAGCACAGACTCCCGCCGCCCGCACTCCTAAGCATCGAGTGCATGTTGATCAGGTCCCAGAGATTATTCATGTACCGCCTGCAGTGGCAGTTCAGCTCGAGGATAGGGCAGTAGCTTCAGAGGATGAGCAGCGGAGACTTAAGAGGTTCAAGAAGTATGATCCTCTGGTGTTCAGTGGGTTAGCATCAGATGATGCCTTGGGATTTCTTGAGGAGTACTACCATATTCTCCGTACCATGGGTATATCAGGATCGAGCGGGGTTTCCTTCACTACTTTCCAACTTAGAGGAGCCGCCTATGAGTGGTGGCGCACCTATGAGTTAGACAGTCCGGATGAGGCTGCTACACTGACCTGGACCCAGTTTTTAGATCTGTTCCTGAGAGAGTTTGTTCCTCAGAGTCTCAGGGACGCATGGTGCGCAGAGTTTGAATATTTGTGCCAGGGTGCTATGACTGTCTCAGAGTATGTTGTTAGTTACACTCGCTTGGCTAGACATGCCCCAGCCTAGGTTTCTACTGTTCGCGAGAGGGTTCGCTGGTTTATTGAGGGGCTTATTCCCAGCACCAGGTCTAGCATGGCTCGTGAGTTGGAGATGGACATTTCTTATCAGCAGGTGGTGAGCATTGCTGGAAGGATTGAGGGTATGCATGCTAGGGAGAGAGAGGAGAGGGAGGCCAAGAGGTCTCGAGAGTCGGGCCATTATTCTGGTGCCCGTGCCCCAGCTGTAGGTTGTCATGGTAGGGCTTATATGAGTCGCCCCGTTCATTTAGCTCTTCCAATAGCCAGTGGTGCTCCAGCTCCTCCTAGACCTTAGGAGCCATATTATGCACCTCTGATTTCTAGCACGCCTCATGTGCGGGGTGCTTTCAGAGGTTAGTCCAACTGACCTGGCCCGAGCCAGTCACAGTCACCACATCCTCCTAGAGCATGTTTTGAGTGTGGTTACACATGCTATGTGGTGAGGGATTGCCCTAGACTTGGGAGAAGCGCGCCTTCACAGACTTCTTAACCACAGTACGCCCTGCAGAGTTCTCAGGCTATGGTTACAGCTCCTGTTGCTACCCCACCTACTCAGCCAGCTAGAGGTGGAGGTTAGGGAGGTAGAGGTCACCCTAGAGGGGGAGGCCAAGCCAGATACTATGCCCTTCCTGCCTGTACCGAGGTTGTTGCCTCTGATTTTGTCATCATAGGTATTATACTAATTTGTCACAAAGATGTATCGGTTCTATTCGATCCATGCTCCACTTACTCTTATATGTCTTTTTATTTGGATCCATATTTGGGTGTACCTCGGGATTCTTTGAGTTCCCATGTTTATGTTTCTACTCTTGTAGGAGATTTTCTTATTGTGGACTGCATTTATCGGTCATGTTTGGTTGCTCTTAGTGGTTTTGAGACCAGAGCCAATTTATTGTTGCTCAAGATGGTCAATTTTGATATTATCTTGGGCATGAAATGGTTGTCGCTCCATTTTGCTATTCTTGATTATCACGCCAAAACTATGATTCTGGCTATGCTAGGTCTACCGCGTGTTGAGTGGAGGGGTACTTTAGATCACACTCCCAGTAGAGTTTTTTCTTTCCTTAAAGCTCACTGTATAGTTAAGAATGGGTGTGACGTGTATTTAGCTTATGTGAGAGATATCAATATTGATGCCCCTTCAGTTGATTCAGTCCTAGTGGTACGGGATTTTCCTGATGTGTTTCCAGCTGATATTCTAGGCATGCCGCCTGATAGAGATATTGATTTAGGCATTGATTTGTTGCTGGGAACTTAGCCCATTTATATTCCTCCATATCGTATGGCTCCTCCTGAATTGAAGGAGTTGAAGGATGAGTTACAGTAATTTTTTGATAAGGGTTTTATTCAGCCCAGTGTATGACTTTGGGGTGCTCTTGTCTTGTTTGTGAATAAAAAGGATGGTTATATGCGTATGTGTATTGATTATCACCATTTGAACAAAGTTACAATGAAGAACTATTATCATTTGCCTCGTATTGATGATCTGTTTGACCAGCTTTAGGGCGCATGGATGTTTTCTAAGATTGACTTGTGCTCAGGTTACCATCTATTGAAGATTCGGGATCCAGATATACCGAACCCTACTTTCAGGACTCGGTATGGTCATTACGAGTTCCTTGTTATGTCATTTGGGCTGACAATCATCAACCTTTATGCATTTGATGCACAATGTGTTCCGGTCGTATCTTGACTCGTTCGTCATTGTCTTATTGATGATATTCTGGTGTATCCCCGGAGTTAGGAAGATCATGAGTAGCACCTGAGGATAGTGCTTCAGACCTTAAGATAAAATAAGTTGTATGCTAAGTTCTAAAAATGTGAGTTTTGGTGGGATTCCATGTAATTCTTAGGCCACATGGCGTCGAGTGAGGGTATTCAGGTGGATCCGAAGAAAGTAGAAGCCATGTAGAGTTGGCCCAGACCATCCTCAGCTATAGAGATCCGCAGCTTCCTTGGCTTTGCGGGTTACTACCGCAAATTTATTGAGGGGTTTTCATCGATTGCAGCCCCTATGACCAGACTGACCTAGAAGACTTCTACATTCCAGTAGATGGAAGAGTGTGAGGCGAGCTTTCAGAAGCTCAAGACAGCTTTGACTATAGCCCCAATTTTGATACTGCCTACAGGTTCGGGGTCTTATATGGTCTATTATGATTCCTCGAGGATTCGCCTCGGAGAGTTGTTGATGCAGAATGGTAGGGTGATTGCGTACGTGTCCAGACAGTTGAAGGTACATGAGAAGAATTATCCAGTCCATGACCTTGAGTTAGCTGCCATTGTTCATGCCCTGAAGATCTAGCGTCATTATTTGTATGGTGTTCCTTGTGAGATTTATACTGACCATCGAAGCTTGCAACACCTATTCAAGCAAAATGATGTAAATTTGCACCACAGGAGATGGTTAGAGTTACTGAAGGACTATGATATCACTATTTTGTATCATTTAGGTAAGGCCAATGTGGTGGCCGATGCTTTGACTCGTCGGGCAGAGAGTTTGGGGAGTTTGGCTTATTTACCAGTATCGGAGAGGCCTATGGCGATGGATGCTCAGGTCTTAGCCAGCCAGTTTATAAGATTGGATCTTTCGGAGCCCAATCAGGTTCTAGCTTGCATGGTTTTTTGATCTTCCTTATTTGATTGTATCAGGGAGCGTCAGCATGATGACCCTCATTTGCTTGTCCTCAAGGACAAGGTTCAACATGGTGATGCTAGAGATGTGACTATTGGTGATGATGGGGTATTGATGATGTAGGGTCGGATCTGTGTACCCAATGTTCATGGGCTTCGGGTGTTGATTCTGGAGAAGGCCCATATCTCGCGGTATTCCATTCATCCGGGTGCCGCGAAGATGTATCAAGATTTGAGGAAGCACTTCTGGTGGAGGCGGATGAAGAAAGATATAGTTGGATTGGTAGCTCGGTGCCTTAACTGTCAGCAGGTGAAGTATGAGCACCAGAGACCGGGTGGGTTGCTTCAGTAGATAGAGATTCCAGAGTGGAAGATGGAGCGGATCACCATGAACTTTGTAGTCGGGCTCCCACAGACTTTGAAAAAGTTTGATGCTATTTGGGTGATTGTGGATTGGCTGACCAAGTCCGCTCACTTTATTCCTGTGTATATTACTTATTCTTTGGAGCGTTTGGTAGCGATCTATATCCGGGAGATTGTTCGTCTACATGGTATTCCAATTTCCATCATTTCAGATAGAGGTACTCAGTTCACATCACGATTCTAGATAGCCGTTCAACATGAGTTGGTTACTCGAGTGGAGTCGAGTACAACATTTCATCCTCAGACGGACGGGTAGTCCGAGCACACTATTGAGATTCTCGAGGATATGCTCTGTCCATGTGTGATTGAGTTTGGAGGGTCTTGAGATCAGTTCTTGCCATTGGAGGAGTTTTCCTACAATAACAGCTATTAGTCCAGCATTCAAATGGCACCGTACGAGGCTTTATATGGTAGACGGTGTAGATCCCCGGTGGGTTGGTTTGAGCCGGGTGAGGACAGATTATTGGGCAAGGACTTGGTACAAGATGCTTTGGAGAAGGTTAAGGTAATTCAGGATAGACTCCGTACAGCCCAGTCCAGATAGAAGAGTTATGCGGACCGGAAGGTTCGTGATGTTTCCTATATGGTTAGAGAGAAGGTTCTACTTCGGGTTTCGCCTATGAAGGGCGTTATGAGTTTTTGGAAGAAAGGGAAGTTGATTATGTGGTTCATTGGCCCTTTTGAGGTATTGAGGTGTGTTAGGGAGGTTGGTTATGAGCTTGCCTTACCTCCCAACTTGGTAGGAGTTCAACCGATATTTCATGTTTCGATGCTCCAGAGCTATCATGGTGATCTGTTGCACATGTTGGATTTCAGTTCAGTCTAGTTGGACAAGGATCTATCCTATGTTGAGGAACCAGTGGCAATATTGGACAGACAAGTGATAAAGATGGGTCAAAGAACATTGCATCAGTAAAGGTTCAGTGGCGGGGTCATCCTGTCAAGGAGGCGACCTGGGAGACCGAGCAGGATATGCGCAGTTATTACCCTTATCTTTTCACTACTTCAGGTATGTCTCTCTGCTCGTTCGAGGACGAACGAATGTTTAAGTGTAAGAGGATGTGACGAATCGGTCGGTCGTCTTAAGAATTAACGCCCCGACCCCCTATTAACTACTTTCCCCATATTTATTTCTGCTATTTTGATTTGTCGGGATGTTCGGTTTTGAGTTTCTGAGAGTTTTGAGATACTTAGTCCCTAAATGAGAGCTTAAGTGTTGGAAAGTTGATCGTAGTCGGAACAGTGTGAAGACGAGCTCGGAATGGAATTCTGATGGTTCTGTTAGCTCTGTTGGGTGATTTCGGGCTTAGGGACATGATCGGATTGTGTTTTGGGGGACCGTAGCTAATTTAGGCTTCGAATAACCAAAGTCGAATTTTTGAAGTTTACAGTTCGATAGTGAGATTTTGATCCAAGGGTCGGAATGGAATTCCGAAAGTTGAAGTAGCTCCGTGTTGATACCCAATTTTTCCCTATATATTTTCATATAAGCAAAACAACCTTAAAATAGTATATAAATGCATACATATACATAAGCATGTCAATATTTTTCCATAATTTTTAAAGGTTTTTTAATCGATTTATTTCCCTTTTTCATCCATAAAAATCCAATAATTATTTCCAAAATTATTATTTTTGATGATTCATTTATTGGATCTTTATATTTATGCCAAAATATGGCTAAGTTAATTTTGCATATTTTTACAGTTTTATTTTTTAAGCTAAATTGCATATAATTGCAATATTAGCCCTTTTAAGGTTTAACCAGGTTTCACATTTATAAAATGGGATCCTATATTTTAAATTGTTAATTATATATTATAAATCTTTTTAATGCCTTTAGTTTGTTTTCAGAAAATTATTTACTATTTTTATAAATTTAAAAAGGGGAAAACTGGCTATTTAAATAATAGCCCAATAGTATTTCAATTTTAGCCTAAATTTAACCCCAAATTGAACCCAATTTTCTCGGCCCAATTTCAATTTAAACCCGAACCCTAAACCAATTAAACCAGCCCAACACGGATTCCCCACCTAACTATTTTAATCCATGCCGTTGATCATTCAGATCAACGGCCATCATTACCCCTTACCATAATTAATCCCAAACGACCCTCTACCCTAATTCACTTTTCACCAAATCCCAACCTTTGAATCCCCTCCACTCTCAATTCTCTTTGCAGCCACACATATACCTTATCCGTCGCCGCCCCATTTCACCCTAATCTACCTCAATCCCCACCTAATCCATGGTCTCCCATGACCATTTGAGATATATACCGTCCCTACAACCTTTGGTGGCTCGTTCGTGTGATTTCATGGACAGATCTCAAAGAAATATTGTCCAGTCCTTACTCAAATTCCATTCATGGCCTTTCTTTGGCCATCCCTGGTCTTTCTCCGGCCAGCCATGGTCGTTCAAGTCAGATCCTTGACTTTTCTTGTTAGATCGGTGAATTTCAAGATCTTTCTCACCTTTTCTGGGTTCTCTGAAACTCTAGCTTTAAGGTCTTTTGATTTTCTTTCAGATCGATCCTAGATTTGTGCTTATTACGAACTTCTTATGTGTTTTCTTGAATGTTCTTCGATTTTCTTTCAAAATGACTCTTCATGTTTTCAATGATTAGGGTTTCTCTTAACTTCTTTTAAAGATCACTTCTCTGATTTTTAATGTTGTTTATGATTTTACTATGTTAAAACGACTTGCTTATGCTTTCCTTCTACTTGATTGAGCATATTGAAAACCATAGATGCTTTTTGGTCTTATCTGAGTTCTGAAATTGTTCTTGTTTGTGTGAATGTCTACTTGTTTGATTAAGCTCTTTGTTTCTGACTATCTTTTTCTAGTTTGACTTATCTGATTCTGAGTTCTTATCATCTCTTAAACTCGACTACTATCGAAGCCCTAATTTCTTAAAAGAGTTTTCCTCTCTTATTACTATAAGTCTGAAGGTCTTTACTTGTTTCTGACTATCTTACATGTTACTATGTTCTTCTTCACTTTTGATTGTATGTGACTACTTGACCTACTTGACTATTGTACTTCGAATAGGTCTCTTTTACTACTAAATTCTAGCTTACCCCTACTACTACTGTATGTTTGTGTTGCTTCTTTTTGTCAACATGTTTGACCCTGCATGCCTGTTCATTCCTTGCTATTTATATGTTGAGATGCAGAAACATGAGCCTTTCTAGATTGATTCTGACTCACTCAATGTTGCGACTGATTGCAAAGGGTTTCACTTATAAACCCAAATTTTTTACTCATTTGTTTAAATTAATTGATTCCTTTCCTTTATTGTGATGTTTTCCTTTCTGAATCCTTTCCCAAAACTAAGCATATTTTGTACTTAGTCTCATTATTTATTTAATTCTTTTACTATCCCCTTATATGGCAAGAATCAATTTGTCTTAAACTGATTTCTTTCCTTAATTAACCCTATTAGTATTCGTTAAGCAGTGATTCCTTAATGTCGAAATACATTTATTCCTTAATAAATGTCCTGAATCCGTTATGCTTGAGTGAGTTCACAAGCACTGGATGGAGAATACGAACCCCTGAAAATGTATTTTCCTAATGAAGAGGTATCATTCATAGGAGAAGACATTGCAGAATCCTATGACGATTGGATAATGTTTTTCGATGGAGCAGCAAATTTCAAAGGAGTTGGAATAAGAGCAGTGTAGTATCAGAAACCGGTCAGCATTATCCGGTGTCCGCCAAACTCAAGTTCCCGTGCACCAAAAATATGACCAACTATGAAGCCTGCATCCTAGGGCTCAAAATGGCCATTGACATGAACATTCAAGAGTTGCTAGTAATTGGAGATTTAGACTTACTTATACACCAGGTACGAGAAGAATGGGCAACCAAGAACCCCAAGATACTCCCGTATTTGCATCATGTACAGGAACTGAGGAAAAGGTTCATGAAGACGAAGTTCCAACATGTTCCCAGAGTCCAGAACGAGTTCGCAGATGCATTCGCCACCCTATCATCTATGATACATCATCCAGACAAAATTTTCATAGATCCCATTCTAGTAAAGATCCATGATCATCCAGCTTACTGTCCACATGTCGAAGAGGAAGCAGATGGAAAGCCTTGGTTTCATGATATCAAGGAACATCTGGAAAAAGAAGAGTAGCCAAATCTTGCAAATCCTACTCAGAAACGTACACTTCGGAGATTGTCCAACAACTTCTTTCACAGCGGAGGAATTCAGTATAGGATGACTCCTGATCTGGGATTACTAAGGTGTGTCGACGCAAAGGAAGCATCCAAGCTACTAGAGGAAATTCATGCTGGGACCTGCGGTCCACATATGAACGATTTTGTCTTAGCAAATAAGATACTCCGGGCTTGTTATTTTTGGATGACCATGGAAACAGACTGCATCTAGTATGTCCAGAAATGCCACTGCTGTCAGGTATATACATATCTGATAAAGGTACCTCCAAATGAGCTAAATGCAACAAGCTCACCATGGCTGTTCGCCGCCTGGGGAATGGACGTTATTGGACCGATCGAGCCTGATGCTTCCAATGGACACAAGTTTATCCTAGTAGCCATCGACTATTTTACAAAATGGGTTGAAGCTGTATCTTACAAAGCAGTGACTAAGAAAGTCGTGGCAGACTTTGTCCGTGTGGAAGACTTTGTCCACGACCACATTGTTTGTGGATTCAGAATTCCAGAGTCAATCATTACTGATAATAGCTCCAACCTCAACAGTGAATTGATGAAAGATATGTGTGAAACTTTCAAGATCAGACACAAGAATTCCACAGCCTATAGATCTCAAATGAATGGAGTTGTAGAAGCCGCCAACAATAATGTCAAGAAGATATTGAGGAAGATGATAGAGAAGCACAGACAGTGGCACGAGAATTTATCATTTTCTCCATTGGGGTATCGTACCATAGTCCACACATCAACTAGGGCAACCCCCTATATGCTAGTTTATGGTATAAAGGCTGTCATTCCCGCTGAGGTAGAAATTCCTTCACTAAGGATCATACAAGAAGCTTAACTCGATGAAGCGGAGTGGGTAAAAAGTCATTATGAGCAACTAGCCCTTATAGAAGCAAATAGAATGAATGTAGTTTGCCATGGTCAACTCTACCAGAATAGAATGTCCAGAGCCTTCAACAAAAGAGTCAAGCCAAGAAAGTTCACACTGGGGTAGCTGGTGTCAAAGAAAATTTTTCCGCATCAAGATGAAGCCAAAGGGAAGTTCTCTCCCAACTGGCAGGGTACATACATGGTTTACCGGATTCTGATAGGAGGAGCCCTCATACTTGCAGAAATGGACGGAGAAGTCTGGCCAAAGCCGATCAATTCAGATGTAGTCAAGCACTACTATGTGTAATCTTTATGCTTTTCTTATATGATGTAAATTGAACTATGCCTGACCTAATTCCCACTTAAGAGGGGATACGTAGGTATCCCTATGGGTTCGATCACAATTCAATAAAATTTTCATTTTCCCCCACAACTGGAAACTATGGCAGAATTTTGTGGAGGACCCTCAAAATTCTGAAGTAATTTCAGCCGATCGTCGCAAGCATCAGTCAGAAGCATCAACCTATTAAACTGGGGCAGAATTTTGAGGAGGACCCTCAAAATTCCGTAGAAAGAGAGGTTGCAATGTCCCAAACCACGCCACAGTCATCGGTTCATCTAAAAACCCTTTTAATTATACACTTATGTCATAATTTTATAAAAATCATTGCATGTTTATTATTGAAACTGTTTTGTTTAGGAATGCTACCCCAATGATACATACAGTTTCATCAGATCAGAGTTGAGCAGGCCAAGCAAAGCCAGCGGGGATACGAACTAACCTTCCCCCTTACAAAACTCAAAATTGTTCTTTGGATGCAGGCACTAGGATTGCAAAATCATTAAAACATATTGTACGCCCATGAGTACGACTCTCCGAACCATTACACTTACCAACATTTGCTGTCAGCACACACAAGTAATGCTACGCAATCACAATGCTCCCAGTAATCACGACATCACAACCAGCTATCAGCTACGAAAATTTGCTATCATTTGTATTTTACTTATTGCATAAGGCAACCTTTCTGCCTTCCGAGACTAAACACTTTCTCTATCTGCATTTCTGCATAAGGCTACCTTTCTGCCTTCCAATACTAAACACTGTCTCCATCTGCATTGCATAAGGCTACCATTCTACCTTCCGATACTAAATGCCATCTCTATTTGCATTCTACATAAGGCTACCATTCTGCCTTCCGAGACTAAACGATGTCTCCATCTGCATTTCTGCATAAGGCTACCATTCTGTCTTCCGAGACTAAATGTTGTCTCTATCTGCATCCTGCATAAGGCTACCATTCTGCCTTCCGAGGTTAATCTCTACCTCTCTCTGCACTTGTATCTTGCATAAGGCTACCATTATGCCTTCCGAGGTTAAGCTCTACCTCTCTCTGCATTTGCATCTTGCATAAGGCTATCATTTTGCCTTCTGAGTCTAAGCTCTGCCTCCCGTCTTCTTTGAAAACTAATCACTATCCCAAGCACTATTTATTTCGCTTTTATTGCGGGTTAAGCTCTACCCTTCAAATCGCAAGACTAATCTCTGTCTTGTCTGCATCATGCTACTACATCCTTCATGGGCTGAAATATTGCCAACTCATCCGACGGTGTCATCGTTCGGAGGCACCATCTTCATAGCTCGAAAACACCATGCCATGGCCTGAGGATCCCTTTCAGTCTTTTTGCATATCATTTTTCAAAGGCATCATGGTTTGGAGGCACCATCCGTATAGCCCGAGAGGATCATTTCATGGACTGCGAACCCTTTATCATATGCTTCATGGCCCAGGACATCATGGTCTAAGGATGTCATCCTAACCATCCAAAGACAACACCATGGTCCGACGGAAATTTGCATCATGTTTAAATTTATGCACAGAATACGCATGTATTGTTTCATTGTAGGTAAACCGGCGAGAAATGGCCATCCCGACAAGAGCAATCCCACTCCAGTTCCCGCTGCCATATCAAACCTTAACCATTTCCACAAGTCATCCACTCACCCCGCCCTGGATATTGCGTCTGTTCTTGAAAAAGTCTCCATCGGCATACTCCGCCAATGAATCCTAAACTACATACGGCCTGATTCCTATAAAATGAGGGATATGTAGGCAGCTCAAAATCCAGGGTGCGGCCTAAACCTCTTCAAACCGTTTCGCTATCTCAAAATAAGCCATCATATCTTTACCCGACAACTCTTTCATCCTTACCGTGTAAAGAGGGGCAGTTGTTGATACCCAATTTTGCCCTATATATTTTCATATATGTAAAACAACCTCAAAATAGTATATAAATGCATACATAAGCATGTCCAAATGATTTAATATTTTTCCAATATTTTTAAAGGTTTTTAAATCGATTTATTTCCCTTTTTCATCCATAAAAATCCAATAATTATTTTTGATGATTCATTTATTGGATCTTTATATTTATGCCAAAATATGGCTAAGTTAATTTTTGCATATTTTTACAATTTTATTTTTAAGCTAAATTGCATATAATTGCAATATTAGCCCTTTTAAGGTTTAACCAGGTTTCACATTTATAAAATGGGATCCTATATTTTAAATTGTTAATTATATATTATAAATCTTTTTAATGCCTTCAGTTTGTTTTCAAAAATTTATTTACTATTTTTTATAAATTTGAAAAGGGGAAAATTGGCTATTTAAATAATAGCCCAATAGTATTTCAATTTTAGCCTAAATTTAACCCCAAATTGAACCCAATTTTCTCGGACCAATTTCAATTTAAACCCGACCCCTAAATCAATTAAATCAGCCCAACACGGATTCCCCACCTAACTATTTTAATCCAGGTCGTTGATTATTCAGATCAACGGCCATCATTACCCCTTACCATAATTAATCCCAAACGACCCTCTACCCTAATTCACTTTTCACCAAATCCTGCCCTTGAATCCCCTCCACTCTCAATTCTCTTTGTAGCCTCACATATACCTTAACCACCGCCGCCCCATTTCACCCCAATCTACCTCAATCCCCTCCTAATCCATGGTCTCCAATGACTATTTGAGATGTATACCGGCCCTACAACCTTTGGTGGCCCGTTCGTGTGATTTCATGGATAGATCTCAAAGAAATATTGTCCAGTCCTTACTCAACTTCAATTCATGGCCTTTCTTTGGCCATCCCTAGTCTTTCTCCGGCCAGCCATGACCGTTCAAGTCAGATCCTTGACTTTTCTTGTTAGATCGGTGACTTTCAAGATCTTTCTCACCTTTTCTGGGTTCTCTAAAACTCTATCTTTAAGGTCTTTTGATTTTCTTTCAGATCGATCCTAGATCTGTGCTTATTACGAACTTCTTAAGTGTTTTCTTGAAGGTTCTTCAATTTTCTTTCAAAATGACTCTTCATTTTTTCAACGATTAGAGTTTCTATTAACTTCTTTTAAAGATCTCTTCTCTGATTTTTAATGTTGTTTATGATTTTACTATGTTCAAACGACTTGCTTATGATTTCCTTCTACTTGATTCAGCATATTGAAAACCATAGATCCTTTTTGGTCTTATCCGCGTTCTGAAACTGTTCTTGTTTGTGTGAATGTCTACTTGTTCGATTAAGCTCTTTGTTTCTGACTCTTGTTTCCTTGTATGACTTATCTGATTCTGAGTTCTTATCATCTCTTAAACTCGACTACTGTCGAAGCCCTAATTTCTTAAAAGAGTTTTCCTCGTTAATTACTATAAATCTGAAGGTCTTTACTTGTTTCTGACTCTCTTACCTGTTACTATGTTCTTCTTAACTTTTGATTCTATGTGACTACTTGACTATAGTACTTCGAATAGGTCTCTTTTACTACTTAATCCTAGCTTACCCCTACTGCTACTGTATGTTTGTGTTGCTTCTTTTTGTCAACATGTTTGACCCTGCATGCCTGTTCATTCCTTGCTATTTATATATTGAGATGCAGAATCATGAGCCTTTCTAGATTGATTCTGACTCCCTCAATGTTGCAACTGATTGTAAAGGGGTTCCCTTGTAAACCCTAATTTTTTACTCATTTTTTTAAATTAATTGATTCCTTTCCTTTACTGTGATGTTTTACCTTGCTGAATCCTTTCCCAAAACTAAGCATATTTTGTACTTAGTCTCAATTATTTACTTCATTCTTTTACTACCCCCTTATATGGCAAGAATCAATCTGTCTTAAACTGATTTCTTTCCTTAATTAACCCTGTTAGTATCCGTTAAGCAGTGATTCCTTAATTAGAGGGAATCCCTTGGGTTAATTGATTTTGACTGTGATCATTTCTATGTTTGTATTAAGACTTTACTTATTACCTTATTCTTTACTCCTTTTCAAAACAATAAATTCCCTACCTTCTCTTCTTTCAAACACACGAACAATTTGAGTGCAGAACACACACTTACACTCAAAAACACTATCTTTCTTCACTGCTACTTGTTCTGCTACTTTGTCTAGCCGGCTGAGAGCCAAGGCTAGACTGTGGAATCTTGCTTGCTTTACCTTTCTGCACTTTGTTTCTCTACTGGTATGTCTTAGTTAATTTTCAAGCCTCAACAACAACATGCTTTCTTTAGTTGCCTCAGTTTCTTATTCTTGTCTACTTCTGCTCATGTTTTTGCATTCAAGTCACATTATTAGCATGTTGTAATGTGTTCCCTTCCCCTTTTTGATTAATTCTTCCCTATGTGTGTACTCTGTCAGTCACTTGTGGTATACTTTCTACCATATGAATCCCAAACCCTTATATCCCCTTTATGTGTTTGTGTTCCTTTGGCTGGTTTGTGGTCATGCCAGCATCAACTATTGTTGTGCATGACCAAACTAGGCCCCTGCTGGGGTCATACAATGTATCCCCAAAATCCCTTGCCCCTTTTGTATGACTACTGATTCTGTTAGTTGCTTTCAAAAATGACTGTCAGTCTAGCTTTCAAAAAATAAACCTCTTTTTTAAAATATGTTCTGCACTTCCACTATATTCCTAAAATCTAGGTTTTGCCCCTCTTGTGTGAGTCTTGCCTTGGGACCCTTAAGCTCCCTCTGAACTTGGACACATAAGGGTTGGCCCTTCCACACTGCGCTCATCTCTGTCTAGCTATGCAAACCTGGGTGTAAGCACTGCCCGGGATCCCATGAGGTCCTTAGGGAACTTTGATGCACCCAGGTATGAGAAAGTCTTTGAAATTCTGGCACTGAAGTAGTTTATTACATAACTCATAGAGGAAGTCAAGATCAGGCTTTCCTTTGGTTGTAATTTTCTATTTCTGCATTTCTTTTGTAATTCAATCATTTGGGCTGTAATAATTTGTAAACAATTATGGGGTGATTAGTGAAAAAAATGGGTAGTTGTATGTCATGGGTAAATTAATTAGATATCACGCATATAGGGTCTGCTCTGGTTTAAAATAAATTATGCATGTTTTACTTCCACACTTAGATACCATGCCTATAGGATCTAAATAGCTATAATTAGATATCATGCCTATAGGGTTAAAAATCAGCTTCGTAATTAGATATCATGTCTATAGGGTTAAAACTAATTGAAGTTCAATTTTCATTATAGCATGTATCCAGATTCGTTTCCCTTAGAAATCATGCCTATTAGTCTAAAGTCAGCTTTTAATAATTAGATGTCATGCCTATATGATTTAAATCAGCTGTAATAGAGATCATGCCTATAAGGTCTAAAGCCAGTTTAGTTAAAAATCAGTTTGACTCGTGCCTATTTGAATCAAATTAAATAACCTACTCTTTTCGTGTTAATCAATATCATTAGAAGGCAAGCTAATAGGATCCAAATCGCTTGTTTAATATTAATCATTGCTCTACTGCATTCCTAATATATATAGATATCATGCTCATAGGACATCATTATTACGCCTAGGCAAGCCTTAGGTAATTGCTTAAATAAAACTGGAATTGCCTTTATTGATTACCAATTGCTACAACCAGTAGCCAGGCCTGATTCAGACTTTTTTTCTGAGTTATATAATGAATCTGGTTCTGACTCAAACTCTGCTTTAAGATATTAGAATTCAGACATTAAGTGTTTAAGTCGTGCTAGTTATGTGATTTATTTGCGGAGGTATGCATGTGCCTTATAACTGCTTACATGTTTCCCTCTAAATACAGTCCTACATGTTTTTGTATGTCGCCTAGCCTTTTTACCTTTAAACCTAAGAGTCAGCCTAAAATCCTCCATCTTATAAGAATAGTAGTCCTAAATTCTTCTGGGACTGATAAAAAAGGGAGGGTAATAGCATGCAATAGATGTCGAGACCAATCCGCGCTTTCATACCTTAACGGAGTGGTAAAGATAGATATGGATATGATGACTGGTGCGCTAATACCACGTGTATACCCTCTTCTGAGGAGTGTCATACTAGGTATTGCATTGAGGTGATCCATATTATAAACAAATCTTGGACCCCCTTTATTCTTTTTTTTTTTTTACAAATATGTTTGGCTTATAATTCTTTCAAACCTTGTCTTTTAATAATTGTTTTCAAATGCTTGTGTGCGTTTAACTTATATCCCCTCTTACTTGAGCCTTACTTGATTACTTGCTAATTTGCACAAATTCACAAAAGAACTATCTGGCCGGGAACCACACTAGTGGATCCTGAGGGGTGCCTAACAACTTCCTCTTGGGATAATTTCAAGTCCTTACCTAATCTCTGGTTATCAAACATAGTTGTAGATGAACTCTGTAGGTGTCCTAATGTACCTCAAACCATTAGGTGGCGACTCTTCAAAATACCCAATTCCCAAAGAGGAAAATGAGTTATTACACCCCATGAATGTCGAAACCTGAAAACTCTTCTTCGTTTGGAAGGGGAAAAAAATGGGGGCACGATGCTCCGTAATGTTGAATGTGATGTGTGTGCAAAATTTCAAGTCATTCGGACGAGGTTTGATAGACTTTTTGATCGAAAGCGTATTTTTACAGTTTTAGAGTTCTAAGGCTTGAATCTGTGGTTGATTCCATGTTTTGATGTTGTTTTAGGTGTTTTAAGGATTGGTATATGTTTGGACAGTGTTATTAGACTTGTTTGTGCTTATGGTTGGGGTCCCAGGGGCCTCGGGATGTTTCTGGATGGTTGACAGAAGGATATAGAGTTTGGAGTTGCAGCTATAGCTGCTGGTATCTGTCATAATCGCACTTGCAGTTGGGTTCTGTAGGTAGGGAGCCGTAGAAGCGGCGGAAAAATTGCAGAAGTGGAAAAGGGAGAAGCCAGCAGGGACCGCAGAAGCGGGAGCTTCACCGCATAAGCGGCCCCGCATTTGCATAGAGTTAACCGTAAGTAAGGAAGCTGGGCTTTAAGTGATAAGTCGTAGATGCGACCATGTACTCTCATAAGCGAGACCGCAGATGTGGTCCCAGGGCCGCACAAGCGGAATAACTGGGCAGAAACATATAAATTCTTGCCTTCGCGAAATTTAGCCATTTTCACCTCTTTTCAAACGGGAAGAAGCTTGGGGACCACTTTTCAAGAGGGATTTTCAAAGTAATTCATTGGGGTAAGGTCTTTGGTCCCTAAACTCATTATTGGAATGATTTCAATCAATTTAAGCATGAAAAATTAAGGAAAATCAGTGGTAATTTGTGAGTTAGGGCTTGACTAATTTGAGGCATTTGAGTGATGATTTGAGGAACTATTTGAGATCCGATTTTGGTAATTTTGGTATGACTTAACTCGTGAAAGTGTGAGAATTCTGGAAATGTAAATTTTACCTGATTTCAAGACGTGGGACTGAGGGGCATTTTGGTAATTTTACCTAATTTCGCTTATTAGCTTAGAATTTCTTTGTAGAATCAGTTACTTGAAGCGTTATTTATATTATGAAATTGAATTTAATAGATTTGGGCCATTTGGAATCGAGTACTCGTGGCAAGAATGTGGTTTCGAGTTGATTTTGAGTCGGTTCGAGGTAAGTTGCTTGCCTAACATTGTGTGGAGGACCTTCCCCTTAGGATTTGGTATATTTGATAATTGAAATGTCTTGTATGTGAGGTGACGAGTGCGTACTTGAGCTAATTGTTGAAGATGCGGTTTTCTTTAAGTAATTTCAATTGTGTTCCTTTTTCCTATTCCATTTTACTTGCAATTTACACTTGCTGTTAGCTTAGAAAAAGCACGTCTAATTGACTTAACTGTTTATTTGCATAAACTGCCCTAATTTAATTATGTGAAGCATGTTAAATTAGAATTTCCTGTTTTTCTTGGTATGAATTGAGCTTAATTGAGTATTCTTGCGTTGCTGTTGTATGTTTTACTTTGGGACTATGGGACGGCATCCCGGGAGATCCCCTGTATGTATTTATGATTTGAACTAAGGTGCTGGATACCAAGAGATCCATGTCATGTATATTGAGGATACTAAGAGATCCTCTAAATTTCAAAAGATCCCTAGCATATGATGAGGATACCAAGAGATCCCTTGTATACATTGAGTATACCAAGAGATCCTCGAGATACCAAGAGATCACCGGCAAATATATATTGGGGATACTGAGATATCCCCGGTTATCATCCTTATTATGAGTGATATTTCCTTGTGATTGTCTTTATCTCTATTTCAGTTATTGTATTACTTATTATCTTGTATTAAATTCTTACTGTAGATTCTCAATTGTACTGCTTATCTTATTCTGTCATCTCTATATTTATTTAATCTCAGTAAGGCCCTGACCTTCCTCGTCACTACCCGATCGACGTTAGGCTTGGCACTTACTGAGTGCCGTTGTGGTGGACTCATGCCCTTTTTGTGCATATTTTTCATGTGCAGATCCAGGTACTTCGACTCAGACTTACCATCCTTGAGGCAAGTTGACCCTTCAGAGACTTCGATGTATATCTGCCGCGTCCGCAGACCGAGGAGTCTCTCTCCATTCTCTCTTGTAGTTACATTCCTTCTGTATTTACTTTGTTTTAGACTATTCTGGAGTTAGAGCACTATGTAGTATCCTTAGTTTGTGATTCATGGGTTTTCGGGTTTTGGGAATATGTATTAGTTTTGAGAGTTCAATGTTGTGTATGCCGAGCAACACTTTAAACGCTGTTTTATTACTCTACTTCTATTTTAAATTGTTTTCTTCTTCAAATTGGTTTATTTTCCGCATTTTAGGATTACCTAGTCGTAGGGAATAGGTGCCATCACGATGGTTCACGTAGGGCAACCGGAGTCGTCACACTAGGCATCTTGCTAACTCCGATGAACCTGCCACTCAGTAACTGTCACGACCCTAAATACTCGGTTCGTGATGGCGCCTATCACATTTTATAAAACCATTTTCTAACATAGGTTTAGATACCACATTTTCATAATGAGTGTTTAAAACAACAAAATATAAGCAGAAGTCAAATAAATATGAACTACAGATCCCCAAATATCTGGTGTCACGAGTTTAGAGCCTCTACTACATAACTGACTATCTGATATAACATAAGTCTAGAAAATACGGAAAAGAACAATATAGGAAGGAGAAAACAAGGTTGCGGATGCCATGCAGCTACCTTGAAATCTCTAGCAACCTCTAGATCAGCTGAGGACCCTCACTCTGCCAATCGGGCACCTGGATCTGCACACAAGGTGTAGCGAGTAACGTTAGTACGCTAACTCAGTAAGTAACTAAAGTAAATAAGGTCTGAAAGAAGTGACGAGCAGTTAAAAATCATATAACAGAATAAACAATAGGATAACATGTCAACTTCACAATTTAAAACTAGTTTTGTCATAAAATCATCAATTTCAGTTTAAACACTTGAAATCATATACTCAGCAATTTTCCAACAGAGGCTTATTTTTATAAGAAGAGTGAAATCATTGAAAACATCATAACTGGGCCCATCGGGCAAGGTATCACTCAGAACTTGGCCTTTTGGGCAGCCTCTCAGTCACTCGTGACTCACTCTCGTCACTCAGTACTCACTCTCAGCACTCAGGCTCATTAATATCTCATAATAATAGAAATCATAGTAAGCGCTGCGGCGTGCAGCCCGATCCGTAATTTATAGCCAACTACACTCACTGGAGGTGTACAGACTCCGGAGGGGCTCCTATAGCCTAAGCATTATATCGCTATGGCGCGCAGCCCGATCCAATATATTTATATATATATATATATATATCGCTGCAGAGTGCAGCCCGATCCATATATGTATCGCTGCGGCGTGCAGCCCGATCCATAATATATACATATAATATCCTCACTATTAGGTTCTCAACCTCTCACAGTCATGAACCTCACAGCCTCTCGGGCACAACAATAGAAATTAGGGAACTCAGCCCAAACAGTCCTCACAATTAGAAGTGGAGTGATAAAACCAGTTTTATACATTTAAGCAGGTAAAACATGACTGAGGATATGCTTTCAACAAGTAAAGTGAGGAAAAATAGTAAAAATGTCCCTAAGGGTCTCAAGAGGTCGGCACAATCCCCCAAACATGGCATACATCCCATAATACAGTATAAATAACTAAAGTACAGAGTAATATAAGATTTCCAAATCAAGTACGCGACTTAATAGTCGCTACGAGATGGACCAAGTCACAATCCCTACCGGTGCACTCCCACACGCTCGTCACCTAGCATGTGCATCACCGCATTTATCAAAACAAGTCAATACCTAGGATTTGTACTCTCAGTTCAAGATTTACAATGGTTACTTACCTCAAACCGGTGAAAATACTACTCCGCGATGCCTTTCCCCTCGAATTAGCCTCCACTGGCATCGAATCTATCCAAAATCAGAATCACGGCATCAAAATATGCTAAGGGAACGAAGCCCAAGCGAAAACAATCAGATAATACCAAAAATCCCGAAATTGGCCAAACCCAACCCTCGGGCCCACGTCTCGAAACTCGATAAAAATCACATCAATGAAATTCTTATCCTCCCACGAGTCCATACATACCAAGAACACTAAAATCGGAGTCTAAATGACCCCTCAAATTCTCATTTTAAAGTCTCTTAATCTCAAGCCCTAATTCCTCAATTTTAGGCTTAGATTCTATGATTTATTAGGTGGAATTCACATTAGAATCGAGTTTTAAGTCCAAAAGTCTTACCTTCAAGTGATTCCCCTTGAATCCCTCTTCAATCTCCATCAAATAGCTCCAAAAATGACCAATAATGGAAGAAATAAACCCTACATTCGCGGACAAGACGACCTTTTAAACCTTCTACCCAGGCCTGAAAATCCTTCTTCGCGAACGCGGTCAAAGCCTCGCGTTTGCGAAGCACAAAAACAACCTTGCACAAAAACAACCTTGACCCAAAACCTTATTCAAACTTGTACCAATTTTAAAAACACCTCAAACAACATCAAATCGACAAAAACACATCAGATTCAAGCCTAAGTTTTCAAAAACTTCTAAATTCCGCTATTGATCAAAAACCCGACCAAACCACGTCCGAATGACCTGAAATTTTGCACACACATCCCAATTGATGTAACTACTACAACTCTTAAAATTCCATTCCAACTCCTATATCAAAATCTCACCTATCAACCATAAATCGCCAAAAATCCGATTTCGGCAATTCAAGCCTAAATCTACTTCGAACCTCCAAAACTTATTCTGATCACGCTCCTAAGTCCTAAATCACCTCCCGAATCTAACCGAACCATCAGAACTCACATCCGAGCCCTCTAACACACAAGTCATCATCCAGTTGACTTTTCCAACTTAAACTCACTCTAAAGAGACTAAGTGTCTCAAACCTTACCAAATCCTTTCCGAACTCGATCCGACTGACCAGAGATGACATAATACGGTTAAACAAAGCATAAAGAAGCAAAATGGGCAGAATGTAGCAGTAATTCATGAGACGACTGGCCGGTCGTCACAGTAACAAACACCCACAATCGAGTTTGGAAATACCTGAATCTGCACATAAGGTACAAGGAGTAATGTGAGTACGTCAACTCAGTAAGTAATAAAGGTAAATAAAGACTGAGTGCATTGAAGAGCATTTAAAATCATATACATTTGATAACATAAAGCCTCTGTAGAAATAACAAGGTTCCAATCAACAGTTAAATTTTGAACATCGTGCAATCAATGAAAGTTGTTTAAAACATCTGTTCCACATTTTCATTAGAGGCTTGTACACGGTAAAATTGGAGGGTCCAATTTCCCGTTGTTGTGATACCTGTTGATACCCAATTTTTCTCTATATATTTTTATAGACATATATACTTTCAAAAAAGCATATATATGCATATATAAGCATGCACAGAGTTTTTATAATTTTTCTAAAATTTTAAAGGCTTTAAAATGATTTAATTCTTCCCTTTTTATTTATAAAATTTCCAATAATTATCCTTCAAATTATTGTTGTGGTAATTTAGCCATATAACTCTATATTTATGCCAAAATTATGCTTAAGTACCTTTAGTGTATTTTTTATAATTGCATTTGCATTTTTAAAACTAATTTGCATATATTTGCAATACAAGCCCTATTAACGCATAATTACATTTATATGCATAAAATGATATTCTATATTTTTAAAATGTTAAATATCTATTTTAAATCATTTTAGTATATGAAATTATTTTTTTAAAAATCATCTATTATTTATTATAAATTATATAGGGTTAAATTGGCTATTTAAAACTTAGCCAAATTGTATTTCAATTTTAGCCTAATTTTAACCCAACACCCCACCCAATTCTTAATTAAATTACCTGACCTAGACCCTAAATGAACCTACCCAACCCAAGGCCCCATCAGATCTTTGTCGTTGATCTAAAAGACCAACGACTCTCGTTTATTCTTTCCTTTTTAACTCCAAACGACCCCCCTAACCCTAATCACTTCTCTAAATTCGCCGCCCTAAAATCCTCTCTTCTCTTAAAACACTCTCAACCTAACCCTAATCTTCAACCACCGACCCCCCATCTATAGCCATCTCCAGTGACCTCTCGTCGTCTCTTAAGCCTACAATGGCTTCTCTCATGCCATGCTTGCCTTCTCTAAAGTCTTGAAGGGCCCAGGGCCATGCCGACATGCTTCTAGGGTTCATCTCCTTCCTGTTCTTAGCTATTCCAGTGTGATTTCAAGCAAAATGATTCTATATTTTCTACGATCTTTCAGTTTCTAGACAGGTTTCTTCATCTCTATGTGGGTTCTTTCGAAACCCTAATTTCTTGTCCACGCCTCCTAGATCTATACGGATCTAGGACGATTTGAGTTTATTTCTTGAATGTTTTAAACTGTCCTTGAGGTTCTTTACAAAAATCATATGATTTGAAGTGTTTTTTCATCTTCTTCGAAAACTAGGGTTTTCAGAACTTCTTTTTAAAACTTTGTTTAACTGATTCTTTGTGCTTAAACTTCTATTTCTCACATATCTTGACTGATTCTATGAGTTTACTACATCTTTAACTCATCTATGTTAAAAGCCCTAATTTTTTTTAGGGTCCTTCGTTTGGTTCTGTGTATCAGCAGTACCGACCGGTTCTCGTTTTTGAGTTTCTGTGATTTCTCGTGACTATCTTTCCTTGATATATTTCTACTGAGTTTCTTACCCTGAATTTACACTGATTCTACGTGCTTATGTTCATCTTGACTGTTTACATCAAGACTTGCATCTTTCTCACTGAATCAATATTGTTTAACTTAATGTTTGCTAGAGTTGCATGTCGACTCTTGACTATCCAAGTCTTACTTTATTTATATGCTAAACACTGACTCATGACATTCTCTTTGATTAATTCTAAATTCCCTGTTTCTTGGTCTGATTCGAACACTTTCCTTTAAACCTTCGATTCCTACCTTTCTACTCAATTTGATTGATTTGCTTACCTTCTTTGCATTGGTATTTGATTCTTAGTAATTATCTCCTTAATTAGAGTTTTTCTGAACGTAGCCCTAATTGTTTACTCTATGCCTACTATGTTTGAATTATTTCCCTTATCTGTTATGCTCCAGTTACACATTGATTTCTTTTCTTATTTGTTACTTGTTCTTGCCGTTTGAACTAATTCCCTTAATTAAGGGAGTACTTGTACTAATTTTGCTCTAATTGGTTCTGAGTTCCATAATTACTATACAATTGTGATTCTTGTCTTATTTTACCTAGTTTTGAACTACCATATATATGCTATCTCATTATCAATAAAGAAACGAACACATTGGTTCAAAACTCTCTCTCTCAAACTCAAAACTTCCTGCTCTATTTTATGTTACTTACTACTGTTCTAAGTTAGCTAGTTGCAAGCCAAGACTAATTATTGGGTTCTCTTTCACTTTGTGCTTGCTGTTTTTCTTCACTGGTATGTGCTGATTTCAATTCAAGTTTGAAAAATAATAGCTTCTTCTACTACTTCAGTTTGTCATGTTTCTAGTATGTTCTTGTCTATGGTTTTGCTGTTCAGCATGAAACTAGCATGTCTACTTCACTGCCTTCTTTACTGCATATTTTTGAATATGTCCAATCCCCTTAGGATTAGCCTGCTCATGAATCCCTTTCTAGTATACCCCCCCAATGTGACTCTTCTTTACTTATGTTTCTCTCATTTATGGCATTCACCTTCCAGTGTAAAGTAGTTGGCTATCCTAAGTCTGTCTGATTCTGTACTAATTCTGAAGTTCATGTTGTACCTTAATCCCTTGAACCCCTTTCAGGACCTCTCTGATTTTGTACCTATGCATACGGTGAAATCAGAGGGTCCAATTCCTCGTCATTAAGGCATTTCGGGAAGTCATCTCGAGATCTCGAGGTGCGGTCAAGTTCTCTCCCTTGACATCCATTTATGCTCGACCCAACGACGATGTCGGGGATGGGGAGTTCCCAAGGTGAGCAGATAGCACTGGCAGAGCCTGGTGTCACGTCTAGCCATCCCATCTCCATACCTTTACAATTAATGCATTTTTTACTATGTTGGGATTTTCCCTCCTATATAAGAGGGATCCTTGGCACTTTGTAAACTTTGTTGTTCCATTCGCTCCACAAGAAATATAGAAAAACACTCTATTTGCTTTCTCATACACACTCTCGATATTATTACTTTCATTTATTACGTTCATACTTGTTCTACATTTACTGCTTATCATTGGCCATAAAGAGCCTCCTTTAATTATATCCTAACTGTTTACCCTTTCCCGATTATCCCAAATAACTCGAGCTTGAGCCCAGGTATCGACCTCGAGGCCCCTCATCGATCAGTCCGAGGCCCGAATAGCCAACCCCTTAGTTTGGGTATAACTCTACTTTAGTTCGCATTTTATCTTTAAACTTCACATATCTAGCATCAACTGCTTAAGAACTAGAATAAAACTAGATCACGTATTTTTAACCATCAACAAATTTAATTGTTACTACCATTTTCATGGTAAACAACCTATGTGCATCTTTTCCTACTATGTGCCCTATACTTGCCCCAAATCCCCATTACCCCTGAGTGAATGTTTGTACCTGTTTGATTCTATGTCTTGGAGTGTTGATGAACCTCTTCTGGTTTTATGTTTGGTTTGTTGTTTGTTGATAACCTTACCCTTTTCAAAATTGTCTTATTGAATAACTCCCTCTGTTGTTTTTACAAAACTATTTCAAACAAGTATCTTTTATCACTGTTTTCTTACTAAAAGCCTTTCAAACTATGTTAAGCACCCCACTCTACTCTTAGGTCCTTAACTTCTGCCCCTCGAGTGTGTGACTGCCTTGGGATACCTATGAGATCCCTCTGAATTCTGACGCACTGAAGCTGGCTCTTCCACACTGCACTTACTCACTTTTGGTTATAAAGTCAAGGTGTGAGCACTGTCCGGGATCCTTGAGATCCTTAGGGAACTTTGACGCACCTAGACAATGATATTATCTATGGAATTTGGCATCTGAGGCTATTGAAGGTTTGGAAAAATACATCTGAAACTGTAATAATTATTTGGAAAAGAATATTGGGGTGATTAGTGAAAAGGGGTGGGTAGTTACATATCTGTGGGGTAGTATGGGTAGAAACTATGCCTATAGGATTTTATACTTGCTATGCCTGCTTTATCATACTAGAAACCATTCCTATGGGATCATATTAATATACTTGTTATGTTTGCCTTACCATGCTAGAAATCACACCTATAGGGTCTAAGTGGTTCCAATAATAGAAATCATGTCTATAGGTTTAAAAATCAACTCCTTAAGTAGATACCATACTTATAGAATGTGATCAGGTTCATTTTCTGATACAATGGGTATTTACATTTGTTTTCATTAGTACCATGCTTATAAGTTTCTAACACTAGTTCTTAATAATTAGATACCATGCTTATAGGGAATAAAATCATAATTTTGCCTATAAAATTAAAATCAATTTAGTTATACAAGTCATTCCAATTCGTGTTATTTCATTTAAAATTGGCTTAATCAATTGTCCGCTTCTTTAATCGATCTTTTTAAACATTGCCTTCATTTACTAATACTAGAAACCATGCCTATAGGATCTCAAGAGCTTATTTTTAAAAAATGATCAATATTTTACTAAATCAAACGTTGTTATCATGCTTTTAGCACATCACTATTTTGCATTTAGGCAAGCTTATAGGGCGATTTTAAATTCTGCAACTCTGATAACTGTATCTTTTTGCTATTTAAAGCTGTTCAGATTTAACAGGTTTTAAAATCAGTAGGCAAATTGATTAGGACCTTACTGTCAAGTTTATAAAGATAGAGTTGCATATTTCTGTGCATTGACACCCACTTAGATGTCCTGTTTAGGTCTTTTCTCTAATAAAAACTGATCTTCTTTGTGCTTGAGACATGCTGCTTATGTGCATTACTGGTGGAGGTAAACCTGGGCCTCTTAACTGTTTCTTTCTGTATTTACCTGTAAAGTCCTATGTGTTCTTGCATGTCGCCTAGAATTTTCTCCTTTTAAAACACGTTAGGGGTTGTCTAGAACTGCCCAGATTTAGAGGTCCTAAAATACCTTCAGGGCCATAAGGAAGGGACGGGTAGTGCACGTATAGGCATTGTCAAGGTTAGTAGAACACTTTAAGCTATGACAAAGGGAAGGGACTTGGGTAGAACGGGATATGATGACTACGAGCTAATGTCACGTGTAGCCCCTCATTGAGGAGTATTTACCGGGCATTGCGTGGTGTGATCCCGTAGGCTAAACAACCAAGGACCCCTCTTCCCCTAATTCCCTTTGCTTAAAACTTTACTTTCTTTTTTATGCACATAACTTTTTCAATTTCTGTGTCTTATTATTTGAGTCATACAATGTCCAACATGCTTTATTTTGTAGTTATTTATTTCAACTACTTATTTGTTAAAGGACTAATTCATAAATATAAGTTCGGCGGGGACCCACAGTTGTTGACCGAGAGGGGTGCCTAACACCTTCCCCTCAAGGTTATTTCGTGCACTTACCTTAAATATCTGGTAACGTGAACTAATCCAAGAGTTAATCGCTCTAGGTTTCCTAACACACCATAATCCGTTAGGTGACGACTCTTCAAAATACCCAATTCCCAAAAGGAAATGAGTTATTACCCATAAATGTTGAAACCCGGACCTTTTCTTCCCCTTAAAAAAGGGAGGGAAAAAAGGGAACGCGACAGCATGGCAACTCTGCTGGGGATACCTTTAGGCTCTTACCATAACGAATTTATTCTTATGAATTAGTCGAAGCATGTTTTATCCCGTACCCTTTCCCTTTGTTTTAATTTAACTATTTGTTTTCTTTTAAGCATTTATGATTCTTTATCCTAAAACTGACTTCTCTTTTTGTCTCTTTTTCTTGTGACTATCTTTCAATTATTTAAATACCGTATTTATTTTTCCTACGTGCAAATACTTGACTATATGTTATTAATTGTTGCATATATCATGTTCTACGTCATATTCCACTCGTGCATATCGAATCCTATAGTAACACTTAATGAGTGGTTGCGCTCTTCCTATTTATTAACCTTAAATTTGGAAAGGCTTATTTGCGGTAAAACCAGTCGATCAGCTGTTCAGTCGAGGGTACCGTGCCTTTTCCCTGAAGTTGTCTGCTTGTGGATACCAGTATAAAACCCTATAGTAGCCTTACTCTGGTCAAAATTATGCATGCATCATGGTCAAACCTAGTCGGATCAATATGTTGTCCACATAATGATCCTTTAAGATAAGCCTTATCCAAAAGTCCATTGGGTTTTCAATAATCCTAAAGGACCCAATCACGTTCTGTGTATTAATTTGGAGAACTAAATGTCGATATGCTGATCGTAAATGTATAAATAGTTGAGTCTGGTAGAGATGGTCCTAACCCTTTTGTTTTGCAGAAAATGAGGCACAAGGTCCCCAGCTTCGGTACAGTTAGAACACCCTAACTCTTGCTGGACTGGTGGAAGAATCTTCCATCAGATGACCAAAATCAATGAATGGAAAGAGAGAGCCGCCAAATCTAGTGAGAGGTTAGAATATCTGGAATACAGCCTGTTGGAATTGGAAGGAAGAGTGAGGAAGAGAGTCACCGACTTCCAGAACGCTGAGGGAAACGAAGGAGGACATTTGGCAAAGGCATTCTTATTGGTGAACCTACGTGAACTGGAGGATTTGATTAACGAGGGCATTCAACCTGAGGAAGGTCCTTCTGAGACCAAATAGATTAGGTGTACTTGCTTTCCAAATGTAATAAGGCCAAGTGCCAGTAGTAACTTATTTTCTTATCTTAGTGTCATTTTGGGATATGTCTATTTTTTATATTATGAAATAAAGCATTTATTGACATTAAAAGTTTTTCAAATTTATTTGACGCTAGGCCTACCTCGGGCATAATGAGGTTCCCAAAGTAGTATACGAATTTACATTTCTACAATATGTATTTAAATACTACAAACATTTCAAAATCCTCACTCACTTGTTACCTCTTTTGTTTTTCTTCCTTGTTTTTATTATTCCCATCCTCTTAGGTTGGTTCACTCATACTGACCTCATCAGCGTATCATACAAGATCTATAGGCACTCCACCTCCTCCTTCTCCAAGCAACACTAAAGGCAAAGGAAAAGCAAAAATGGACGACTTAAGTGGTATACAAAAGGAGAATATTGAGAATGCAAAAACCACAGATGGCCGTAGTACTCTGGCACCAAATGATCTAGTCTTGAGACTGGAACAAAAGATACTAGAACTGCAAGGAGAACTTGAGCAGGTTCGCAACTTGGCAAACATGTCACTCACCTTAAATGTCCCCGACATCCACCAACAAAACACAAAGAACCTAGCATCTCCTCTGAACACACAAAACCAAAATCCTCCCGCGCCAAATCAATACGCAACTCCACCCCAAAACCTCAATCCATTGCCCATACGAACTCCGCCACACCATCCCGAGCCTTCCGAGTCCCTGGGTAGCTTGGTAGAATTTACTTCTATAGCCATTCTAGGCATTTAAGATTTCCTGTAATTTTGTTTTAAGCTCTACTTGTTTCAAAATAAATGCTCGATTCATCGAGCCGTACTTTGTCTGGACGATTTTTCAGTTTTAATCAAATGCATTTGCTCTTTATTATTCACTACTATCTTTACATATTTCCTTTCTATAACGTTATTATTACTTTTCCTGATTAACTAGTGATTGTGACATGTAATAAGGCAACGCAACATGAGAATAGTGATTCAGAGGAAGAAGATGAGATACCCGAGGAAATTGTCAAGGAGGTTGAAAATTTTGAGAATAAGTGTAAGTCCAATCTGGACGAGACCGAGGCGATAAATTTGGGAGACACCGAGACCGTCAAGGAGACTCGATTAGCATCCACTTGTCACCGACAGAGAAGGAAGAGTACATTCAGTTCCTAAAAGAGTATGAGGATATTTTTGCTTTGTCATATGATGACATGACCGGCCTGAGCACGTCCATAGTGGCTCACAAGCTGCCTAATAATCCCATATGTCAACCAGTCAAGAAAAAACTTAGAAAGTTCAAACCAGACATGAGCCTGAAAATCAAGGAGGAAGTTACCAAGTAGATTAAAGACAAAGTTCTTAGGGTGGTTGAGTACCTAACCTGGTTAGCTAACATTATGCCAGTTCCGAAGAAGGATGTGAAGCTTAGAGTATGTGTTGACTATCGGGATTTAAACAGAGCAAGTCACAAGGATGACTTCCCACTGCCAAATATACACATCCTGATCGATACTTGTGCCAAGCATGAACTCCAATCCTTTGTATATTGCTTTGCGGGTTATCACCAGATTTGGATGGATGAAGAAGATGCAGAGAAGACAGCTTTCATCACACCGTAGGGTATATACTGTTAAAAGATGATGTCATTCGTTCTAAAGAATGATGGTGCCACTTACATGAGAGCCATGACAACCATTTTCCATGATATGATACACAAAGAAATAAAGGTGTATGTGGACGATGTCATTATCAAATCCAAGTGGGCCGCAGATCACATAACAAACTTGAGGAAGTTCTTTAATAGACCGAGGAGGTACAACTTGAAACTGAACCCCGCAAAGTGTGCATTCGGGGTTCCCGTATGAAAGTTATTGGGATTCATCGTCAGTCGTCGAGGGATCAAGCTGGATCCATTTAAAATCAAGGCTATTCAGGAGTTACCACTGCCTAAGAGCAAAAAGGACGTAATGAGCTTCCTAGGACGTCTCAACTACATCAGTCGCTTCATAGCACAATCCACAGTCATATGTGAACCCATCTTAAAGATGCTAAGAAAAGATGCCGAAACAAGATGGACCGAGGATTATCAGAAAGCTTTTGAGAAAATCAAGGAGTACCTATCCACACCATTACTGCTAGACCCGCCAGAGCTAGGGCAACCATTGCTACTTTATCTATCTATGTTGGATGGAGCCTTCGGATGTGTTCTGGGACAACATAACGAGACAGGGATAAAGGAGCATGCCATATACTACCTATGTAAGAAATTCACACCTTATGAAGCACGGTACTCTCTGCTGGAATGCACTTGTTGTGCTTTGACCTGGACAACTTAGAAATTGAGGCACTACTTCTGCGCCTACACAACATATCTCATATCCAGGATGGACCCTCTAAAGTACATACTCTAGAAACCCATGTCAACTGGAAAGTTGGCCAAATGGCAGACACTACTAAGTGAGTGCGATATCATCTACGTAACTCAAAAGGCAGTCAATGGACAAGAATTGGCAGATCACCTTACTGAAAATCCGGTAAGAGGAGCATACGAACCCTTGAAAACATATTTTCCTAATGAAAAAGTGTCATTCGTAGGAGAAGACATTACCGAAGCACATGACGGTTGAAGGATGTTCTTCGATGGAGCTGAAAATTTCAAAGGAGTAGGCATTAGAGCAGTTTTGGTATCAGAAATGGGTCAGCATTATCCGGTATCTACTTGACTCAGATTTCCCTGCACCAACAACATGGCGGAATACGAAGCCTACATATTAGGACTCAACATGGCAGTCAACATGAACATTCAGGAGCTACTGGTGATCGGTGATTCAGATTTGCTTGTGCACTAGGTACAAGGAGAATGGGCTACCAAGAATTCAGAGATATTTTCATATCTGCACCATGTGCAGGAATTGAGAAAGAGGTTCACGAAGATAGAATTCTGACATGTGCCCAAAATTCAGAATGAGTTTGCCGACACATTGGCCACGTTGTCATCTATGATACAACATCAAGATAAGAAAGATATTGATCCCATTCCAGTAATGATCCATAATCATCGGCATATTGTGATCATGTTGAAGAAGAAACGGATGGAAATTCATGGTTCCATGATATCAAGGAGTACTTATCGAAAGGAGAATACCCGGAGCAGGCAAATCAAATTCAGAAATGCACACTCCAGAGATTGTCCAATCACTTCTTCCATAGCGGAGGGAACTTATACAGAAGAACTCCTGATTTGGGTTACTAAGATGTGTCGACAAAATGGAAGCTTCTAAGCTACTTGAGGATATACATGCCGGGACCTGTGGCCCGCAAATTAATGGTTTCCTCTTAGCTAAGAAGATACTCAGGGCCGGTTACTTTTGGATGACCATGGAAACAGATTGCATTCGGTACATCCGCAAATGCTTTCAATGTCAAGTGCATGCCGATATGATAAAAGTGCCACCAAACAAGCTCAATGCAACAAGCTCACCTTGGCCATTCGCCGCCTGGGAAATGGATGTTATTGGTCCGATTGAGCTCACCGCTTCAAACAGACATAGGTTTATTCTGGTAGCCATTGATTACTTCACAAACTAGGTAGAGGTTGCATCTTACAGAGCTGTAACCAAGAAAGTCATCATAGATTTTGTCAAGGATCGTATCGTTTGCCGATTCGAGGTTCCTGGGTCCATTATCACCGATAACACTGCCAATCTCAATAGTGATTTGATGAAGGCCATATATGAGACTTTCAAAATCAAGCACAAGAATTCCACAACCTACAGACCTTAGATGAATGGAGCCGTAGAAGCCGCCAACAAAAACATCAAGAAGATACTAAGGAAAATGGTAGAGAAACACAAACAATGGCATGAGAAGTTACCTTTTTCTTTATTGGGATACCGTACTATAATTTGCACATCGACCGGGGAAACTCCCTACATGTTGGTTTATGGTACCGAGGTTGTCGTCCCAGCGAAGGTGGAGATTCCTTCTTTAAGAATCATATAGGAAGTTGAACTCAACGATGCAGGGTGGATAAGGAGTTGCTATGAACAATTGGCCCTCATAGATGGAAAGAGGATGAGCGCAGTATGTCACGACCAACTTTACCAGAGCAGAATGACCAAGGCTTTCAACAAAAGGGTAAAACCAAGACAGTTCGCACCAGGGC
The DNA here is from genome assembly GCF_000393655.2 of Nicotiana sylvestris. Classification (NCBI taxonomy): domain Eukaryota; kingdom Viridiplantae; phylum Streptophyta; class Magnoliopsida; order Solanales; family Solanaceae; genus Nicotiana; species Nicotiana sylvestris. The sequence continues at coordinate 65,820,850 of NC_091067.1, read as the reverse complement.
AGCTGGTATTGAAGAAAATCTTCCCACATAAACATGAAGCCAAAGGGAAATTCTCTCCCAACTAGCAAGGTCCGTACATAGTTCACAGGGTATTGACGGGAGGACCACTCATACTCGCAGAAATGGATGGAGAAATCTGGCCAAAACCAATCAATTCAGACGCAGTCAAGAGATACTATGCCTAGATTATTTTACATTTCTCTTCTTATGTAATTGAACTATGCTTGACCTGATTCCCGTTTAAGAGGGGATACGTGGGCAGCCTTATGGGTTCGGTCATATCATAATAAAATTTTCATTTCCCCCAAGTTCAGAAACTGGGGTAGAATTTTGAGGAGGACCCTCAAGATTCCGGAGCAAGTCCAACCAATGCCATCACATACCAGAAAGTCAGTTAAGAAACTGGGGCAGAATTTTGAGAAGGATTCTCAAAATTCCGAAGAAGATTCAGCAAGGCCTATTATCCACAAACAATCAAAGATCATCTACCAAACTGGGGCAGAATTTTGAGTAGAGCCCTTAAAATTCCAACATAAGAGAGCCGCGATGCCTTTGAGATATGTTATAGTCACTGGTTCATCTAAAATTACCTAATGTATCAACATATTTCTAAATAACTCTATTTTTATCAATAATTGCATATTTTTCGTAAACTCTATTTCCGTAACAGTCAGGTGTCACTCAGGGGAACTCGAAAGGCTTTCAGAACGGAGCAAAGCGAAGGCTGGCAGATGAAGCACGAACCAACCTCCCCCTCATAGAACTTACAACTTTTCTTTGGGCATAGGTACATTTGACGTAGCAATAGTGTCCACAAACATATACATATGACAAGATCACTGTCAATCAGGCCATCAGACACCAAACAGATCTCTAGCTAAGACATATGCTACTCTCGTTTTCCGCTAGCTCTTCGCATAAGGCTAATCCCTTCCTCCCAATTTGCATGAGGCTAATCCCGACCTCCATATCTGCATGAGGCTAATCACTGCCTCCATATCTGCATGAGGCTAATCCCTGCCTCCCTATCTGCATGAGGCTAATCCTTGCCTTCATACTTGCATGAGGCTAATCCTTGCCTCCATACTTGCATGAGGCTAATCCTTGCCTCCCTACTTGCATGAGGCTAATCCCTGCCTCCCAATTTGCATGAGGCTAATCCTTGCCTCCCTACTTGCATGAGGCTAATCCTTGCCTAGCTATTTGCATGAGGCTAATCCTTGCCTCCATACCTGCGTGAGGCTAATCCCTGCCTCCCAATTTGCATGAGGCTAATCCTTGCCTCCATACCTGAATGAGGCTAATCCCTTCCTCCAAATTTGCATGAGGTTAATTCTTGCCTCCATATCTTCATGAGGCTAATCCTTGCCTCTATATTTGCGTGAGACTAAGCACTATCCCTTTTTCGCACAAATATTGCTCTATTTTACTATCTATTTTTTGATCGGGATAAGCTCTACCCTCCATTTCACAAGACTAAGCCTTGTCTTGTTAACATCATATTATTGCATATCATGGGCTAAAATATCGCCAATCTATCCGGAGACGTCATAGTCTAAAGACATCATTCTCATAGTCGGAAGACACCATTCCATGGCCTGAAGATCTCTCAAAATTGCGTATGATTATTCAAAGGTGTCATGGTTTGGAGGCACCATTTTCATGGCCCGGGAACATCATTTCATAGCCTGAAATCCCTCACTAAACAATTAAAGACCCAGGACGTCATCTTTAACTGTCCAAAGACAACCTTCATGGTCCAATGGGAATCTGCATCATGTTTAAATTTTCGCAAATACATGTTTGAAGCATCTTTTATCTGCATGTAACTAATAAGCAACCTCTACTCTAGCAGGAGCGATCTCGGTTCAATTCCTTCAGCTGTCTTGAGCCTTAACCACTCACCATAGTCTCTTCCGCATCGCGTGACCGTTCTTGCAATAATTTCATTGGCATATTCCGCAGATGAATCCAGAACTACATACGGCCTGATTCCTGTAAAACCAGGTATATATAGGCAACACAAATACTGGAGTCCAACCTTTGTCTTTCAAAACATCCCGCCCGGTCAAAGTTGGCCATTATTTCTTTACCATAAAACTCTTTCATCCTTCCCGTATAAAGAGGGGTAATTTTTGATAACCAATTTTTTCCTATATATTTTTATAGACATATATACTTTCAAAATAGCATATATATGCATATATAAGCATGCACAGGGTTTTTATAATTTTTCTATAATTTTAAAGGCTTTAAAATGATTTAATTCTTCCCCTTTTACTTATAAAATTTCAAATAATTATCATTCAAATTATTTTTGTGGTAATTTAGCCATCTAAATCATATATTTATGCCAAAATAGTTCTTAAGTATTTTTAGTGCATTTTTTATAATTGCATTTGCATTTTTACAACTAATTTGCATATATTTGCAATACTAGCCCTATTAACGCATAATTATATTTATATGCATAAAAATGATCTTCTATATTTTTAAAATGTTAAATATCTATTTTAAATCATTTTAGTACATGAAATTATTGTATTAGAAATCATATATTATTTATTATAAATTATATAGTGTTAAAATGGCTATTTAAAACTTAGCCAAATTGTATTTAAATTGTAGCCTAATTTCAACCCAACACCCAGCCCAATTCTTAATTAAATTACCTGACCTAGGCCCTAAATGCACCTACCCGACCCAAGGCCCCACCAGATCATGGCCGTTGATCTAAAAGATCAATGACCCTCGTTTGTTCTTTCCTTTTTAATTTCAAACGACCCCCTAACCCTAATCACTTCTCTACATCCGCCACCCTAAAATCCTCTCTTCTCTCAAAACACTCTCAACCTAACTCTAATCTTCAACCATCGACCTCCCATCTCTGGTGACCTCTCGTCTTCTCTTAAGCCTCCAATGGCTTCTCTCATGCCATGCTTGCCATCTCTAGGGTCTTTGAGGGCCCAGGGCCATGCCGACTTGCATATAGGGTTCATCTCCTACATGTTCTTGGCTATTCCAATGTGATTTCAAGAAAAATAATTCTATATTTGCTACGATCTTTGAGTTTCTGGACAGGTTTCTTTATCTCTATATGGGCTCTTTCGAAACCCTAATTTTTTTTCTACACCTCCTAGATCTGTATGGATCTAGAACAATTTGAGTTTGGTTCTTGAATGTTTTACAATGTCGTTGAGGTTCTTTACAAAAATCATATGATTTCAAGTGTTTTTCATCTTCTTCTAAAACTAGGGTTTTCAGAACTTCTTTTTAAAACCTTGTTTAACTAATTCTTTGTGTTTAAACTTCTATTTCTCACATATCTTGACTGATTCTATGAGTTTACTACATCTTTAACTCGTCTATATTGAAAGCCCTAATTTTTTTTAGGGTTCTTCATTTGGTTCTGTGTATCAGCATGACTTACCGGTTCTCGTTTTTGAGTTTCTGTGAGTTCCCGTGACTATTTTGCCTTGATATGTTTCTACTGAGTTTCTTAGCCTGAATTGATTCTATATGCTTATGTTCATTTTGACTGTTCACATCAAGACTTGCATCTTTCTCACTGAATCAGTATTGTTTAACTTTCATGTTTGCTAGAGTTGCATGCCGACTCTTGACTATCCAAGTCTTACTTTATTTATATGCTAAACACTGACACATGACTTTCTCTTTATTTGATTCTGCATTCCCTATTTCTTGGTCTGATTCGAACACTTTCCTTTAAACCTTTGATTCCTACCTTTCTACTCAATTTGATTGATTTTCTTACCTTGTCTGCATTGGTACTTGATTCTTACTTACTATCTACTTAAATAGAGTTTTTCTGAACCTAGCCCTAATTGATTACTCTTTGCCTACTATGTTCGAATTATTTCCCTTGTCTATTATGCTCCTGTTACACATTGATTTCTTTACTTATTTGTTACTTGTTCTTGCCGTTTGAACTGATTCCCTTAATTAAGGGAGTACTTGTACTAATTTTGCTCTAATTGGTTCTGAGTTCCATAATTATTGTACAATTGTGATTCTTGCCTTATTTTACCTAATTTCGAACTACTATATACATGCTCTCTAATTAACAATCAAGACATGAACACATTGGTTCAAAACTCTCTTTCTCTCTCTCACACACACTCAAAACTTTCTGCTCCCTTTTGTGTTACTTACTATTGTTCTATGTTAGCCGGCTGCAAGCCAAGGCTAAATATTGGGTTATCTTTCACTTTGTGCTTACTGTTTTTCTTCACTGGTATGTGATGATTTTGATTCCAGTTTAAAAAACAATATGCTTCTTCTACTACTTCAGTTTGTCATGTTTCTAGTATATTTTTGTCCATGGTTTTATTGTTCAACCTGTAACTAACATGTCTACTTCACTGTCTTCTTTACTGCATGCTTCTGAATATTTCCAACCCCCTTAGGATTAGCCTGCTTATGAATCCATTTCTACTATACCCCTAATGTGACTCTTCTTTACTTATGTTTCTCTAATTTCTGGCATGCACCTTCATGTGTAAAGTAGTTTGCTATCCTAAGTCTGTCTGATTCTGTACTAATTCTGAAGTTCATGTTGTACCTTAATCCCTTGAACCCCTTTCAGGACTTCTCTGATTCTGTTACATATGTGCATCTTTGCCTACTATGTGCCCTATACATGCCCCAAATCCCACATTAACCCTAAGTGAATGTTTGTACATATTTGATTCTATGTCTTGGAGTGTTGATGAACCCCTTCTAGTTCTGTGTTTGGTTTGTTGTTTGTTGATCACCTTACCCTTTTCAAAATTGTCTTATTGAATAACTTCCTATGTTGGTTTTACAAAACAATTTGAAACAAGTATTTTTTAACACTGTTTTCTTGTTAAAACTCTTTCAAACTATGTTAAGCACCCCACTCTACTCTTAGGTCCTTAAGTTCTGCCTCTCTAGTGTGTGACTACCTTGGGATCCCTATGAGATCCCTCTGAACTCTGACGCACTGGAGTTGGCTCTTCCACACTGCACATACTCAGTTTTGGTTATAAAGTCTAGGTGTGAGCACTGCCCGGGATACTGAGATCCTTAGGGAACTTTGACGCACCTAGATAATGATATTGTCTATGGAATTTGGCATCTGAGGCTATTGGAGGTTTGGGAAATCACTTGGTCCAGCTTTAGGCTCCCTATATTGTAACTTCTTCTATCTATTTATGTAATTTATTCATCCGGTTTGTAATAATTATTTTTAAACAAATATTAGGGTGATTAGTGAAAATGGGTGGGTAGTTACATATCTGTGGGGTAGTATGGGTAGAAACCGTGCCTATAGGATTTTATACTTGTTATGTCTGATTTACCATGCTAGAAACCATGCCTATGGAATTATATTAATATACTTATTATATTTGCCTTACCATGCTAGAAATCATGCCTATAGGGTCTAAGTGATTCCAATAATAGAAATCATGTCTATAGGTTTAAAAATCAACTCCTTAAGTAGATACCATACTTATAGAATGTGATTAGGTTCAGTTTCTGTTACAATGGGTATTTACATTTGTTTTCATTAGATACCATGCCTATATGTCTCTAACACCAGTTCTTAACAATTAGATACCATGCTTATAGGGAATAGAATTGGAATTCTTCCTATAGAATTAAAATCAATTTAGTTATACAAGTCAGTCCAATTTCTGTTATTTCATTTGAAATTGGCTTAATCAATTGTCTGCTTCTTTAATCGATCTTTTAAACATTGCCTTCATTTACTACTGCTAGAAAGCATGCCTATAGAAACTCAAGAGCCTGTTTTAAAAATTTACTCGCTATTTTACTACATCAAATGTAGTTATCATGCTCTTAGGACATCACTATTTTGCGTTTAGGCAAGCCTATAGGGCGATTTTAAATTCTGCAACTCTGATAACTATATATTTTTGTTATTTAAAGTTGTTTAGATTTAACAGGTTTTAAAATTAGTAGGCAAATTGATTAGGACCTTACTGTCGAGTTTATAAAAATAGAGTTGCATATTTCTGTGCATTGACACTCACTTAGATGTCCTGGTTAGGTCTTTTCTCTAATAAAAATTGATCTTGTTTGTGCTTGCGATGTGCTGCTTATGTGCATTACTTGTGGAGGTAAACCTGGTCCTCTTAACTGTTTCTTTCTGTATTTAGCTATTAAGTCCTATATGTACTTGCCTATCGCCTATAATTTTCTCCTTTCAAACACCTTAGGGGTTGTCTAGAACTGCCCATATTTAGAGGTCCTAAAATACCTCCAAGGCCACAAGGAAGGGACGGGTAGTGCATGCATAAGCATTGTCAAGGTTATTAAAACGCTTTAGGTTATGACCAAGGGGAGGGACTTGGGTAGAACGAGATATGATGACTACGCGCTAATGTCACGCGTAGCTCCTCATTGAGGAGTGTTTATCGGGCATTGCGTGGGGTGATCCCATAGGCTAACCATCCTAGGACCCCTCTTTCCCAAATTCCCTTTGCATAAAACTTTACTTTCTTTTTTATGCACACAACTTGTTCAAATTTTGTGTCTTATTATTTGAGTCATACATTGTCCAACATGCTTTATTTGTAGTTTTTTTTGCTTCAACTACTTATTTATTAAAGGACTAATTCATAAAAATAAGTTCGGCCGGGACCCACAGTTGTGGACCGAGAGGGGTGCCTAACACCTTCCCCTTAAGGTTATTTTGAGCCCTTACCCTAAATCTCTGGCAACGCGAACTAATCCAAGAGTTAATTGCTTTAGGTGCCCTAATGCACCATAATCCGTTAGGTGGTGACTCTTCAAAATGCCCAATTCCCAAAAGAAAATGAGTTATTACACATAAATGTCAAAATCCGGACCTTTTCGTCCCAGTAAAAAGAGAGAAAAAAAAGGGGGCGCGACAATGCCTCTTAAGCATATTTCACAGGTTCAAGACTATGGTTGATGTTCACCCTCGAGGGCTATCGATGCTCGACCTCGGGGCAGTACAGACCAACGGCTATGATGAAAAACTGGGGAGTTCCCAAGGTGTATAACTAGAGCTGATAAAGTCTAGTAAGCTAAGTTCAGACCTGAATCATGACATCGACTAGCTGTTCCATCTCCATATCTTTGTAATAAATGTATTTGTACTATGTTGGGTTTTCCCCTCATATATAAAGGGGATCCTTGTCATTTTGTAGTCACCTGATGCTCAATACTAAATACAGAAGAACATTCTCTCTGATCTCTAGCATATTCTCTTGATCTTATTGCTCCCATTTATTGCTTACATTCATTGAGTTCTATTTATTGTTCATCATTTATTGCTTATCATTGATCATAAAGAGCCACCATTTTATCTCTCATAACTGTTAGTCCCCTCTCAATTGCTCTAAGTTGGCCTTTAGACTCGACCTCGAGGCCTCATATATGGCAGCTCGAGGCTCCAACCTCTAGCCGTTCGGTTCGACTATTACCCCTTTTTAAGCTATAATCTTGCCTTCTAATCATTTACTTAGCATTCATTGCTTAAACAACTAGCATAAAAATAGATCACGTATTTTTAGAACCCCATAATCAAATTTAATTATTATTACCATTTTCATGGTAAATAGTTTGGCGCCCACAATGGGGCTAAAAATAATAGTGATTATTTTCTTGTTGGTTTAGCTACATAACATAGGTTACCTTTCACACTTTTTCTTGTCCAAGATCTTTGATTTCAGGTCAAGATGCCTAAACCAGTAAATGTACCTGAAAATAACAGCCTCAAAAACTATGGAAAGGGCGGTATGGTTATTCTAGGTATGAGTGTGCCATCGCAAAACCCTGAGAGTACACCGGAACTGATTCCCAAGGGTACGACATCGTGCGATGCTCAATACGTTAACACCGTTCTCCACATTAAGAAGGGAGCATGCTGAGAGATTCAACGGGAAACTCGAAAAAATCCAACCTGGGAAGAAAGAGAGATTCCTCGATATGTCGTTCATATGATTATCGGGGGGACCAACATTCTCCAAGGACCCGTGATCAAACGGATAAAAATATCCGCTGCAATAGAAGGGCCGATCTGAGACCGCATGATCGAAGACACCCTTGCATTCAGCGAGGAGGATCTCGAGACCTTGACAGAACTACACAATGATGCACTAGTAATTTTATTTCTTTTAAGTAACATTCGAATTAAACGTGCGCTCGTATATCTAGGAAGCTTGGCCAACGTAGGTCAAAGTTAGTAGAATAACTTGGGTTGCTAGATCAGATCGTACCCGCCTCCCGGGTCCTCTACGGCATCAACATGGTCGGCAAAGTAACGAAAGAGGAGATCGCCCTCCCGGTTTACATGTCTGGTACAGTTCAGAACACTAAGTTCCATGTCATCAGCGGTGACATGAGGTACAATGCATTGCTTGGCAGGCCGTGGATACACAACATGAGGGCAGTGCGGTCAACTCTACACTAGATGATGAAGTTTCCAACAAAGGATGGTATAACAACCGTATATGGAGAATAGAATGCGGCAAAAGAAATGTTTGCAGTTTACCGGGATGCGTTGAATCCTATACACTCTACCTCGGATGAGTTTGGGAGCGTACAGACCCCCGAGGATGATGAAGAATATTTCCTCACCCCTCAAACTTTCATTGCCCCCGAAGAGTTGGATGCAACGAAATTGACAATTGAAGAACTGGAGCAAGCCGCTTTGTTCGAGCATCTCCAAGAACGGAAGGTATACCTGGGAACGAGATAAACCCCCTGTGACGACCCAAGGGGTCATCACCGTAATTCTTCCTTGCTCCGTGCTCCCGAGGCCTTGAAAACCTCTCTTTTAGTTGCCTCGATTGGCGTGCACAGTTCGGGCGCGTAGCCGGAAAGTTTTTATGTTAGAATATGTGAATTATGTGAAACATTTGATTAATTTTTGTATTAATATGCATAATGTTGACTTCGGTCAACATTTTGGGTAAACAGACCTGGACCTGTGATTCGACGGTCCCAGAGGGTTCGTAGAAAAATATGGGACTTGGGCGTGTTCCCGAAATCAAATTCTGAGGTCCCAAGCCCAAGAAATGAATTTTTGAAAGAAATTGTTTTTCTGAAATTTGATATGAAAATTTGAAATGAAAAGGAGTTAGAAAATATAGGTATCGGGCTCGTATTTTGGTTTCGACGCCCGGTACAAGTCTTAAATATGTGTTAAGCACTATTTGTAAAGTTTGGCTAAAAACGGACGTCATATGACGTGTTTCGGACTAAAAATGGAGAGTTTGAGTTATGAAAGTTGAAGAAAGAAAATCATGTGTTTGAGGCTAGATCCTATGCATATGATGTTATTTTGGCGATTTGATCGCACGAGTAAGTCCGTAAGATGTTTTTAAGGTTGTGTGCATGTTTGGTTTGGAGCCCTGAGGGCTCGGGTGAGTATTGAATAGGGCCCGGGAGGTCTTGGACTTAAGAAAATACAGGTTCAGGTGTTGCAGACACCAGCGCGGCCGCGGTCATTTCCGCGTGATCCGCGCTGGAGTCGAACGGCCACGATGCATTTTTGTGCGGTCCGCGTGGCTGAGTCTGAGGGCTAGGGTTTCAGGTTAGCCAGCGCGGCCGCGCACCAAAACAGTGTGGTCCGCGCTGGAAGGGTTCAGAGAAGCCCTACTTTTCTCCCACTCGGCGCGGCCGCAACACATTTTTGTGCGGTCCACGCCAGGTCCTCAGAAAGATATACAAGTTCGGAAAATCTCAGTCATTTTTCACTTTTCAAAAACCCAAAACCTAAGAGGCGATTTTCCAAACAACTTTTTTTCTCCAAAACGATTGGTAAGTGATTTCTAACTTAATTTCTTTATTCCTTAACATCTTTTAACATAATTTCAACTTCAAATCAAAGATTTTCATGGGGAAAATTGGGTGTTTTGGGTAGAACCTAGGTTTTCTACAAATTGAGAAGTTGGACCTCAATTTGGGGTCCGATTTAAAAACAAATCATCTATTGGGATTCATGGGGGAATGGGTAACCGGGTTTTGGTCCGAACCTCGAGTTTCGACCACGTGGGTCCGGGGGTATTTTTGACCTTTTTGGGAAAAACCTTGAAAAATCTATTTTCATGCATTGGGGATGATTCATTTAGTAATTATTAATGTGATTAAGTAACTTATGACTAGATTCGAGCGGATTGGTGGTGGAATCAAGAGGTAAAGCTATACTAGAAGCGTGAGTTGAGTTTGGAGCATTCGAGGTAAGTGTTTGTTCTAACTTTGGCTTGAGGGAATAGGATTAGGATGATATTTGCTACTTGCTAATGTGGAGTACGGTGTATAGGCATGGTGACGGTTATCTATGCACCGGAGTCTAGCATGACCGTGAGTCTTGATTGCTTTTAATTCGAATAATGTGACACAAGCTCCTTGTTTATTTGATAAGTTTCATATAATGTGAACGGTTAAGGAAGAATGATTTAAAAGGAGAATGTGTTGTGAATACTCCCTTGCCGGGATGTGTAGACTGATATATATATTCTCCCTTGTCGGGATATTTTGGGCTGTTAGTTGTACCCTTGCCGGGTTAAAGGTATTGAGTTGTTATTCTCCCCTGAAGGGGTCTACTATATGAAGTCAGATATTATGAACTATAATATGGGATCGTGTGGCACGTCGTCCACTTATATATGATATTATGGGATCGTGTGGCACGTCGTCCACTTATATATGATATTATGGGATCGTGTGGCACGCCGTCCACTTATATATGATATTATGGGATCGTATGGCACACCGTCCACTTATATATGATATTATGGGATCTTGTGGCACGCCGTCCACTTATATATGATATTTTGGGATCGTGTGGCACGCCGTCCACTATATATATATATCATGGAAACCGGAGTATCTTCTATTTATTTTCGATATTTCATTTTTATCTGTTACTCCCCGATAGCATGTCCCCTCCCAGTTTTACTTTGTATTATCTTGTTATTGTTTTCTTGCACTTGTTGTATATATATCTGTACAGGTTAATTGTGGTAGGTACTGTCTAGCCTCGTCACTACTTCGCCGGGGTTAGGCCAGGCACTTACCAGCACATGGGGTCGGTTGTGCTGATGCTACACTCTGTGCATTTTTGGTGCACAGATCAGGGAGCAGCTTACGGACCGCAGCAGTAGGACTTCTGGGAGCTATCTTCAGTCCAGGGACTCTCGAGGTAGCCTAGCTGGCGTTCGCAGGCCGAAGTCCCTTTCCATGTTTTTTGTTTGTTTATCTTGTATCAGACAAACATGATGTATTTTCCCTTCAGACATTGATTGTAGTATTCTGTAGTAGTCCGTGAGCTAGTGACACCAGACTCTGGGTAGCATTTTGGTTCAAACTTCCGCACTTTTGGGTTTCAGTTGCTTTATATTTAAAGTCTTCCGCTTAGATTTTGTCTCGTTTATTATATTGTTTGAAAGAAAGCAGGAAAGGTTTTTTAAATATTTGGCTTGCCTAGCTCCGATAGTAGGCGCCATCACGACACCCGATGGTGGGAAATCTATGTCGTGACAAGTTGGTATCAGAGCACTAGGTTACTCAGGTCTCACAACTCACGGACAAGCTCAGTAAAGTCTGAGGGATCGGTACGGAGACGTCTGTATTTATCCCGCAGAGGCTACTAAGTTAGGAAAACTTCACCTTGTTCATTCTTGTCGTGAGATTCTGTTTCTCAAGTACTGATTGTCTTTCCACTCTGTTCTTTCGCAGATGGCGAGGACACGTGCTTCCTCTTCTACCGCGCAACAGCATGAGCACCCAGCAGCATCCCCTAGTAGGGGCAGAGGGCGAGGTCGTGCTAGAGGCCGAGGCCGGGGCAGAGCTTAGCCCCAAGCAGCATTTCCAGCGACGGAGCCTCAGGTCGATTTTGAGGAGGAGGTTCCGGCCCCAGCTGTTCTGGTGGGCCCAGCTCAGGTCCCTGAGGGTTTTATAGCCACTCTAGTGCTTCAGGATGCTTTGGTCCGACTGGTAGGCTTTATAGAGGGCATTTTTAGAGCGGGTTTGCTTCTCGTAGCTCCAACCACATCTCAGGCTGGGGGAGGAGTTCAGACTCCCGATACTCGTACTCCAGAGCCAGTAGCTCCTCAAGCTTAGGTTCCAGCAGTTCAGCCAGCCGTGGCAGTTCAGCTAGCTGTGGCAGCCCAGCCAGGTATTGCGGCTCAGTCCAGCGATGGTGCGGTTCTGTCCGTGGATGCTTTGTGGAGGCTTAATCGTTTCACCAAGCTCTTCACAACCACATATAGTGGCACCCCCTCAGAGGATGCTCAGGATTTCATATTCAGCTATCATGAGGTTCTACGGACTATGGGCATTGTAGAGACTAATGGGGTCGACTTCGCCACTTTTCGCCTGGCAGGATCCGCCAAGACTTGGTGGAGGGATTTCTGTTTAGCCAGGCCAGCAGGGTCGCCATCATTGACCTGGGATCAGTTTTCAGAGTTATTTCTAGGGAAGTTTCTCCCAGTTACTCAGCGAGATGCTCTTCGCATGTAGTTTGAGCGTCTTCAGCAGGGTCCTATGACGGTCACCCAGTATGAGACCCGGTTCATTGATCTTGCTCGTCATGCCATTGTGATACTCCCCACCGATAGAGAGAGGGTACAAAGGTTTATTGATGGATTGGCTCAGCCGATCCGTGTTCAGATGGCCATGAGTGCCGATAGTGAGATTTCATTTCAGGAGGCGGCAGATGGTGCCCACCGGATAGAGATGGCACTTGCTCAGGGAGGTGGTCATGGGTCTGATAAGAGGCGCCGTCATTCTGGTAGATTCAGTGGTACCTCGTCTGGAGGTAGGGATTCTTATGGTAGAGGCCATCCTTCGAGGCCCTTTCAGTCAACTCTCCAGGCTTCTCATGGTACACCAGGTGGTCGTGGTTCTCAGCCGTAGTATTCTGACCAGCAGCTCTTCAGTTCACCATTAGCACCTATCAGTGCACCACCACTTCATTATTCTCAGCAGCCGAGGGCTTGTTATACTTGCGGCGATTTGAGTCACATTGCTAGATATTGCCCTCGAGTTTCCAGCATCTTGCAGCAGCAGGGTTCTCGCCCGATGATCCAGGCACCAGTTGCCCCACAGCCTGCCCAGCCAGCTAGAGGCGGGGGTAGAGGACATAGAGGTGGAGGTAGAGGTTTTAGAGGTGGAGCTCAGACCGCTAGAGGTAGGGGTCAACCAGCAGCAGATCATCCCAGGGATATGATTCAGGGAGGTGGGGCCCAGCCCCATTGTTATGCTTTGCCAGCTAGGCCAGAGGCTTAGTCATCAGATGTTGTGATTACAGGTACTATTCCGGTCTGTGACAGGGATGCTTCTATGCTATTTGATCCCGGATCTACGTATTCATATGTGTCGTCCTATTTTGCACCCTATTTGGTTATGCCTAGTGACTCGTTGAGTATTCCTGTTTATGTGTCAACACCGGTGGGTGACTCTATTGTGGTCGACCAAGTTCATCGTTCTTGTATCGTAGTGTTTGGGGGTCTTGAGACCCGTGTTGATTTGTTGCTTTTGGACATGGTCGACTTTGATGTTATATTGGGGATGGATTGGTTATCCCCGTACCATGATATCTTGGATTGCCATGCCAAGACCGTGACCTTAGCCTTACCGGATTTACCCCGTTTAGAGTGGATAGGGACTTCTGGTCATTATACCCACAGTGTTATCTCGTATGTGAAAGCTCGGCGTATGGTCGAGAAGGGATGTTTGGCCTACTTAGCGTATGTTCGAGATTCTAGCGCGGAGGCCCCTTCTATTGATTCTGTGCCTATTGTTCGGGAGTTTCCTGAGGTTTTCTCTTCAGACTTGCCGGGTATGCCGCCCGACAGGGATATCGACTTTTGTATTGATTTGGCCCCGGGCACTCAGCCCATTTCTATCCCGCCATATCGTATGGCCCCGCCGGAGTTGAAAGAGTTAAAGGAACAGCTGTAGGATTTGCTTGAGAAAGGTTTCATTAGACCCAGTTTTTCGCCTTGGGGTGCGCCGGTGTGGTTTGTTAAGAAAAAGGATGGTTCGATGAGAATATGCATCGATTACCGGCAAATGAACAAGGTTACAGTTAAGAATAAGTATCCACTGCCGAGGATCGACGATTTATTCGACCAACTTCAGGGTGCGAGGTTGTTTTCAAAGATAGATTTGAGATCTATCTACCACCAACTGAGGATTAGGGCGTCTGATGTCCCTAAGACAGCATTTCGCACTCGGTATGGGCACTATGAGTTTTTGGTTACGTCATTTGGATTGACTAATGCCCCAACAGCGTTCATGGAGTTGATGAACCGAGTGTTCAGACCTTATTTGGACTTGTTCGTGGTAGTCTTCATTGACGATATTCTTATATACTCCCGAAGTCAGGAGGAGCATGAGCAACACCTCAGAGTGGTCCTTCAGACCCTAAAGGATAGTCAGTTGTATGCTAAGTTCTCAAAGTGCGAGTTTTGGTTGAGTTCGGTCGCATTCCTGGGTCATGTCGTATCAGCAGCAGGTATTCAGGTAGACCCGAAGAAGATAGAGGCAGTCAAGAACTGGCCTCGACCAGCTTCAACTATAGATATTCGGAGTTTCCTGGGGTTAGCAGGTTACTACCGTCGATTCGTGGAGGGGTTTTCATCCATTGCAGCCTCTATGACCAGATTGACCCAGAAGGGTGCCCAGTTCAGGTGGTCAGACGTGTGTGATGCGAGCTTCCAGAAGCTCAAGACGGCTCTGACTACGACACCGGTATTGGTTCTGCCCACAGGTTTAGGGCCATATACGGTCTATTGTGATGCGTCTCATATTGGGCTTGGTGCAGTGTTGATGCAGGAAGGCAAAGTCATTGCCTATGCTTCGAGGCAGTTGAAGATCCACGAGAAGAATTATCCGGTTCATGATCTCGAGTTGGCAGCCATTGTTCATGCCTTGAAGATCTGGAGGCATTACTTATATGGCGTGACGTGTGAGGTTTACACTGATCACAAGAGTCTTCAGTATCTGTTCAAGCAGAAAGAGTTGAATTTGAGGCAGAGGAGGTGGTTAGAGTTGCTAAAGGATTATGATGTTACTATCTTATACCACCCGGGGAAGGCCAATGTGGTGGCCGATGCATTGAGCAGGAAGTCCGCCAGCATGGGTAGTCTTGCTTATATTCCAGTCAGCCAGAGATCACTTGCTTTGGATGTTCAGGCCTTGGCCAATCGTCTTGTGAGGTTGGATATTTCTGAGCCTAGCAGAGTGTTAGCTTGCACGGTTGCTCGTTCCTCACTATTAGAGCGTATCCGTGAGCGGCAGTTTGAGGATCCCAATTTGTGTGTCTTGAGAGACACGGTGCAGCGTGGAGGTGCCAAGAAAGTAACCTTAGATGATGATGGTTTATTGAGATTGTAGGGGCGAGTTTGTGTGCCCAATGTTGATGGGATTCGAGAGTTGATCTTAGCGGAGGCCCACAGTTCTCGGTATTCTATTCACCCGGGCGCTGCGAAGATGTATCAGGATCTGAGGCAGCACTATTGGTGGCGTAAGATGAAGAAAGACATCGTTGCGCACGTGGCTCGGTGTTCGAATTGTCAGCAGGTTAAGTACGAGCATCAAAGACCCTGTGGTCTATTTCAGAGGATTGCACTTCCCGAGTGGAAGTGGGAGAGGATTACGATGGATTTCGTTACTGGACTCCCGATGACTCGGAAAAAGTTTGATGCAGTTTGGGTCATTGTTGATAGGCTGACCAAGTCAGCGCATTTTGTTCCTGTTGCAGCCACCTATTCGTCCGAAAGGTTAGCCAAGATTTATATTAGGGAGATTTGGGGTGCCGCTATCTATCATTTCGGATCGGGGTACGCAGTTTACCTTGCATTTCTGGAGATTGGTTCAGCAAGAGTTGGGCACCCAGGTTGAGTTGAGAACAATATTTCATCCCCAGACGGACGGTCAGTCTGAGAGGACTATTCAGATTCTTGAGGACATGCTCCGAGCCTGTGTCATTGAATTTGGAGGCTCGTGGGACCAGTTTTTGCCTTTAGCAGAGTTCGCCTACAACAACAGCTACCAGTCCAGCATTCAGATGGCTCCATATGAGGCGTTGTATGGTAGGTGATGTCGGTCTCCAGTTGGATGGTTTGAGCCGGGAGAGGCTCGATTATTGGGTACGGATCTGGTTCAGGAGGCTTTGGACAAGGTCAGGATTATTCAGGATAGACTTCGTACAGCTCAGTCCAGACAGAAGAGTTATGCAGACCGCAAGGTCAGAGATGTTACTTTCAAGGTCGGTGAGCGGGTATTGCTCCGTGTATCACCTATGAAGGGCGTGATGAGATTTTGGAAGAAGGGCAAGCTCAGCCCTAGGTTCATCGGTCCATTTGAGATTCTTGATCGTGTGGGAGAGGTAGCTTATAGACTTGCCTTGACACCTAGCTTGTTAGCTGTGCATCCCGTGTTTCATGTATCTATGCTCCGGAAGTATCGCGGAGATCCATCGCACGTGTTGGATTTCAGCACTGTCCAATTGGACAAGGATCTGTCATATGAGGAGGAGCCGGTGGCTATTCTAGACCGGCAGGTTCGACAGTTGAGGTCGGAGAGTTTTCCTTCGGTGTGTGTTCAGTGTAGAGGTCAGCCTCCTGAGGTATCGACCTGGGAGTCCGAGTCCGATATGCGGAGCCGTTATCCTCATTTATTTCCCGACTCAGGTACTTCTTTCTTTTGTCCGTTCGAGGATGAACAGTTGTTTTAGAGGTGGAGAATGTGACGAACCAAGGGGTCATCACCGTAATTCTTCCTTGTTCCGTGCTCCCGAGGCCTTGAAAACCTCGCTTTTAGTTGCCTCGATTGTCGTGCGCAGTTCGGGCATCTAGTCGGAAAGTTTTTATGTTAGAATATGTGAATTATGTGAAACATTTGATGAATTTTGGTATTAATATGCATAATGTTGACTTCGGTCAACATTTTGGGTAAACGGACCCGGACCTGTGATTCGACGGTCCCGGAGGGTCCGTAGAAAAATATGGGACTTGGGCGTGTGCCCGGAATCAAATTCTGAGGTCCCAAGCCCGAGAAATGAATTTTTGAAAGAAATTGTTTTTCTGAAATTTGATATGAAAATTTGAAATGAAAAGGAGTTAGAAAATATAGGTATCGGGCTCGTATTTTGGTTCCGACGCCCGGTACAAGTCTTAAATATGTGTTAAGCACTATCTGTAAAGTTTGGCTAAAAACGGACGTCATATGACGTGTTTCGGACTAAAAATGGAGAATTTGAGTTATGAAAGTTGAAGAAAGAAAATCATGTGTTTGAGGCTTGATCCTATGTATATGATGTTATTTTGGCGATTTGATCGCACGAGTAAGTCCGTAAGATATTTTTAAGGTTGTGTGCATGTTTGGTTTGAAGCCCCGAGGGCTCGGGTGTTTTTTGAATGGGGCCTGGGAGGTCTTGGACTTAAGAAAATGCAGGTTCAGGTGTTGCAGACACCAGCGCGGCCGCGGTCATTTCCGCGCGGTCCGTGCTGGAGCCGCGCGGCCGCGATGCATTTTTGTGCGGCCTGCATGGCTGAGTCTGAGGGCTAGGGTTTCAGGTTAGCCAGCGCGGCCGCGCACCAAAACAGTGCGGTCCGTGCTGGAAGGGTTCAGAGAAGCCCCACTTTTCTCCCACTCGGCGCGGCCGCAACTCATTTTTGTGCGGTACGCGCCAGGTCCTCAGAAAGGTATACAAGTTCGGAAAATTTCAGTCATTTTTCACTTTTCAAAAACCCAAAACCTAAGAAGCGATTTTCAAAACATCTTTTTTTCTCCAAAACGATTGGTAAGTGATTTCTAACTTAATTTCTTTATTCCTTAACATCTTTTAACATAATTTCAACTTCAAATCAATGATTTTCATGAGGAAAATTGGGTGTTTTGGGTAGAACCTAGGTTTCTACAAATTGAGAAGTTGGACCTCAATTTGGGGTCCGATTTAAAAACAAATCATCTATTGGGATTCATGGGGGTATGGGTAACCGGGTTTTGGTCCGAACCTCGAGTTTCGACCACGTGGGTCCGGGGGTATTTTTGACCTTTTTGGTAAAAACCTTGAAAAATCTATTTTCATGCACTGGGATGATTCATTTAGTAATTATTAATGTGATTAAGTAACTTATGACTAGATTCGAGTGGATTGGTGGTGGAATCAAGAGGTAAAGCTATACTAGAAGCGTGAGTTGAGTTTGGAGCATTCGAGGTAAGTGTTTGTTCTAACTTTGGCTTGAGGGAATAGGATTAGGATGATATTTGCTACTTGCTAATGTGGAGTACGGTGTATAGGCATGGTGACGGTTATCTATGCACCGGAGTCTAGCATGACCATGAGTCTTGATTGCTTTTAATTCGAATAATGTGACACAAGCTCCTTGTTTATTTGATAAGTTTCATATAATGTGAACGGTTGAGGAAGAATGATTTAAAAGGAGAATGTGTTGTGAATACTCCCTTGCCGGGATGTGTAGACTGATATATATATTCTCCCTTGTCGGGATATTTTGGGCTGTTAGCTGTACCCTTGCCGGGTTAAAGGTATTGAGTTGTTATTCTCCCCTGAAGGGGTCTACTATATGAAGTCAGATATTATAAACTATAATATGAGATCGTGTGGCACACCATCCACTTATATATGATATTATGGGATCTTGTGGCACGCCGTCCACTTATATATGATATTATGGGATCGTGTGGCACGCCGTCCACTTATATATGATATTATGGGATTGTGTGGCACGCCGTCCACTTATATATGATATTATGGGATCGTGTGGCACGCCGTCCACTTATATATGATATTATGGGATCGTGTGGCACGCCGTCCACTTATATATATATATATATATATATATATATATCATGGAAACCGGAGTTTCTTCTATTTATTTCCGATATTTCATTTTTATCTGTTACTCCATGATAGCATGTCCCCTCCCAGTTTTACTTTGTATTATCTTGTTATTTTTTTCTTGCACTTGTTGTATATATATCTGTACAGTTTAATTGTGGTAGGTACTGTCTAGCCTCGTCACTACTTCGCCGGGGTTAGGCCAGGCACTTACCAGCACATGGGGTCGGTTTTGCTGATGCTACACTCTGTGCATTTTTGGTGCACAGATCAGGGAGCAGCTTACTGACCGCAGCAGTAGGACTTCTGGGAGCTATCTTCAGTCCAGGGACTCTCGAGGTAGCCTAGCTGGCATTCGCAGGCCGAAGTCCCTTTCCATGTTTTTTTTGTTTGTTTATCTTGTATCAGACAAACATGATGTATTTTCCCTTCACACATTTATTGTAGTATTTTGTAGTAGTCCGTGAGCTAGTGACACCAGACCCTGGGTAGCATTTTGGTTCAAACTTCCGCACTTTTGGTTTTCAGTTGCTTTAGATTTAAAGTCTTCCGCTTAGATTTGGTCTCATTTATTATATTGTTTGAAAGAAAGCAGGAAAGGTGTTTTAAATATTTGGCTTGCCTAGCTCCGATAGTAGGCGCCATCACGACACCCGATGGTGGGAAATCCGGGTCGTGACACCCCTGAAATCAGAAAAAAACTCATTCAATTCCTTATTAATTACATCGACTATTTCTCTTGGTCACACTTAGATATGACAGGAATCCCGCCGGAAATAACCACCCACCGATTGAGTGTCGACCCCAGGTTTAAACCGGTGAAGAATAAAAGAAGACCCCAGTCAGAAGTAAAACACGCATTTATCAAGGATGAGGTAACGAAACTCCTTAAAATAGGGTATATTAGGGAGGTAAAGTGCCCCGAATGGCTGGCCAATGTAGTGGTAGTGCCCAAAAAGTGAAATAAGTTAAGAATGTGCGTAGATTATAAAGACTTAAATAAGGTGTGCCCCAAGGATTCGTTCTGATAGCCTAACATCGATCGTCTGATCGATGCCACGGCCGGCCACGAGACCCTTACATTTCTCGACCCCTACTCAGGGTATAATCAAATTCAAATAAACCCCGAAGATAGGGAATAGACTTCGTTCATTATGAAGTTTGGTACATACTTTTACAATGTAATACCCTTCAGGCTGAAAAACGCAAGGGCTATGTACCAACATATAGTTAATAAAATGTTCATGCATCAAATAGTCAAATCCATGGAAGTTTATATTGATGACATGCTAGTTAAGTCCCAACATGCAGAGGACCATTTGACTCATTTGCAGGAAACATTCAACATCTCAGAAGTTACAACATGAAGCTTAACCCTGAGAAATGTGCCTTCGGAGTGGGTTCGGGCAAATTCTTAGGCTTCATGGTATCGAACAGAGGGATCGAGATCAACCCCGACAAAATCAAGGCCATTAAAGAATTCACGATGATAAATAATGTAAAGGTCGTGCAACGGCTGACAGGGCAGATAGCAGCTCTGGGCAGATTCATATCAAGATTACCAGACATGAGTCATCATTTCTTCCCTTTTCTCAAAAAGAAAAACAACTTTGAATGGACTCTAGAATGCCAGCATGCCTTAGAGGAATTGAAGCAATATCTGCCTAGTCTGCCTTTGCTCCACACGCCAAAAGAGGATGAAACGCTATATCTATACCTGGCCGTATCTGAGATAGCGGTAAGCGGTGTGCTAGTTTGAGAAGAGCAAGGTACGCAATTCCCTATTTATTATGTGAGTCGGACCGTATGGGATGCTAGAACCAGGTATCCGCACCTAGAAAAATTAGCTTTTGCGTTAATAAGCGCATCGCCAAAATTGAAACCCTATTTTCAATGCCACCATATTTGTGTTTTAACAACGTACCCTCTCCCTAACATATAGCATAAGCCCGAACAATCGGGCCGATTGGCCAAATGGGCCATCGAACTCGGGGGGTGTGATATCGAGTATCAACCCCGAGTGTCCATCAAGTCCTAGGTTCTTGGCGGATTTCGTGGCCGACTTCTCTCCCTCCCTCGTACCCAAGGTAGAAAGTGAACTTTTACTAAAATCAAGCACATATTCCAGGATATAGACCCTGTTCACTGACAGCGCCACGAACGTGAGAGGATCCAGACTTGGTATAGTTCTGAAGCTGCGTACGGGTGGCATAATCAGGCAATCTATAAAAATGCAAGATTGACTAACAATGAAGCCGGGTATGAGGCTATGATTGCAGGTTTAGAATTGGCCAAAAGCCTAGGAGATGAGATCGTCGAAGCAAAATGCGATTCACTCCTGGTAGTAAATCAGGTAAATGGGAGCTACGAGGTCCGAGAAGACAGTATGCAAAGGTACTTGGACAAAATCCAAGTCACATTACGTCATTTTAAAGAATGGACCCTGGTCCACATACCTCAGGATTAGAATAGTGAGGTCGATACCCTCACAAACCTAGGATCATCTGTTAAAGAAGATGACCTACTCCCCGGGGCTATTATTCAGCTGTCCAAATCAGTGGTCGAGTAAGGTCATGCCGAGATTAATTCTACTAGCCTAATATAGTATTGGAGAAATAAATATATTGACTATGTGAAAGAAGGAAAATTACCCACGGATACAAAGGAATAGAGGGCCCTACGAACCAAAGTAACCCGGTTCTCGCTCAACGAAAATGAGACTTTGTACAGAAGAACTTTCGATGGCACCCTAGAAGTATGTCTGGGGCCAGGAGACACATATTATGTACTCCGAGAAATTCATGAGGGTACTTGCGGAAACCACTCCGGCATCGATTCCTTAGTCTGAAAGGTGATCAGGGCAGGCTACTACTAGGACAACATGGAAAAAGACACTAAGTAATTCATCCGAAATTGCGACAAAGGCCAGATATTTTCCCCTATGATTAACCAATCCGGCGAACAACTACATTCGGTCTTATCGCCATGGACGTTCATGAAATGGGGAATAGACATCGTCGGACCTCGACCAACGACACCTGGTAAAGCTAAATATATTTTATTTATGACTGATGGAATCGCAGGCCTTCGAAAATATAAGAGAAAAAGAAGTCATTGCCTTCATATGGGACCATATTATGTGTTGATTCAGGATTCCTTCCAAGATAACATGCGATAATGGGAGGCAGTTCATCGGAAGCAAAGTAATATAGTACCTCGAGAATCACAAAACCAAAAGAATCTTGTCGACGCCCTACCACCCATATGCAAACGGCCAGGCCGAGTTCACAAACAAAACCATCATCCAAAACTTAAAAAATAAGTTGGAAAGTGCTAAGGGAAAATGGAGAGAAATATTGCTCGAAGTGCTATGGGCATACCGAACAACTCCAAAATCAAGCATAGGGGAAACACCTTTCTCTCTAGCATATGGTGTCGATGTTTTGATACTAGTTGAGGTTGGGGAGCCAAGTTCAAGATTCTGACACACCACTGAGAGCTCGAAAAATGAGGCCATGACTACGGCCCTCGAACTATTGGATGAAAAGCGACAAGCCTCGCTGGTCCAAATGGCCACCCCAAAGTAAAGGATCGAAAGGTATTATAACAGGAGAACAAACCTCCGACATCTCGGAGTCGGGGACTTGGTCCTAAGAAAAGTCACCCTCAACACCCGAAAACCTAATGAAGGAAACCTAGGCCAAAATTGGGAAGGACCGTACCGCGTCATCGGAGTAATCAAAAAAGGGTCCTACAAGCTCTCTACTATGGAAGGTGAGCAGCTTCCAAGCAATTAGAACATATCAATGTTGAAGCGATACTACTGCAGAGGTGTCTGATGAAAGATTCTAAAACACCCTCGAGCTCGAGGACATCGGGATCTTAAAAGCATGCGCTGCACTCTTTTCCTTCGACCAGATTTTGTCCCTAGAAGGGTTTTTACTGGCAAGGTTTTTAACGAGTCAACATTTATATGCTATTTAAGGAAGACCCAACAAGTATTCAAGGCTTCCTTTGCAATCAACCTCAAATACTGCGGGGCATCCTCCCAGAAGGTTACCCACTAGGAGAAGCCAACATGCGCTAAGTGGGTTCTCAATAGGAAAATAATGTACCGGGCCAAATGATCAAACATACCGTGTCTGCATAGAACAACCGAGCCCGTAACAACCAAAACATGTATTCTTGTACCAAGTAATCAAAGGAACTTAGTATTTTTGCAAAAACGGCTCCTCTGTCAAAAATGTCCCGAACACTCGGGGATTGGCG
Organism: Nicotiana sylvestris; assembly: GCF_000393655.2. Classification (NCBI taxonomy): domain Eukaryota; kingdom Viridiplantae; phylum Streptophyta; class Magnoliopsida; order Solanales; family Solanaceae; genus Nicotiana; species Nicotiana sylvestris. The sequence goes on along the minus strand of NC_091067.1, from coordinate 65,797,728 downwards.
TCAATAACTCAAAACAATGCGACCCCCGGGTCGGAGATCCTAACTCATATGCCCTCAATGATATAATATCAAGATCACAAAATAGCTCCAAAGCCAAAAAATGTCCCAAACACTCGGGGTCTGGTATCGAAAACTCAAGGCCACATGACCTCCGGGTCATAAACTCCATTATTGCAAGCCCTCAATGAGGCAATACCAAGTTTACAAATAATGGCTCCCGAGCCAAGAAACCCTCGATGACTCGGGGACTGCCGCCAATCGCCACCCCCATCGACTTATCAAAACCCGAGGCCGTAAGACCATATGCGGGCAGCCTCGGTCTCGTAAGACCTATATAAGGCAACAACAATATCTATAAGACGTCAAGCAAGACATGAACCACACTTGTACCAAGTAACAGTATCTGTAAGACCTCAAGAAAGCCATGAACGACACTTGTACCAAGTGACAATATCTGTAAGACCTCAAGTAAGGCATGAACCACCCTTGTACCAAGTGACAAAATCTGTAAGACCTCAAGCAAGGCATAAACCATACTTGTATCAAGTATCCAAAAATGTAAGACCTCAAAGGTATGTAAAACTTGTAAGACCTTTCTAAAGGAATAAATCTCAATGTTAAGGCTATATATCGGAATTGTAAGACCCCTAAAAAGGCATACCCTCGATATAGAAGCTGAGACAACTTCACTCCAAACTGAATGGCTCTGGTCAAACACAAATGACTACGATCACAAGTCTGTACCAGCAAAACTAACATGACTCGGGGACGCCCGACCATCGCTATAAAATCACATGCCTTCAACTACTTCGAATATACTTCGAAAAGAACCGATTAAACAGGCTACCCTCGACATATAAGGACTCACAATCATGGTTCCTATCGAACCGTCGAAGAGTCAAGCAAACACAAGTTCAAAAAGTCATTAACAAGGGAAAATTAAAGCCCATAAAATGTCGTACCGACCCAATGCTTAAGAGCCACTATCACCAGCGTATATAAAAGGTCGTGCCGACCCAATGCATAAGAGCCACTATTGTCAGCCCATACAAAAGGTCATATCAACCCAATGCGTCAGAGCTACTATCGCCATCCCATACTAAAGGCCGTACTATCCCAATGCATAAGAGCTTAAGGTCTAGCTTTAAATTCAAAAACTTGAGGGTCGAATGAGCTCGAGTCAAAACCCGATTCGGAGACTGAACCCAAAACAGTTAACTAAATATGCCTAAGAGCAAAAGCGTAAGAGCCACTTGTGATGACCCAGCCAGTTATCTTAAAAATTTATGCCCGATCCCCTATTAACTGCTTTCCCCGAGTTTATTTCTACTATTTTGATTTACCGGGATGTTCGGTTTTGAGTTTCAGAGAGTTTTTGGATACTTAGTTTCTAAATGAGAGCTTAAGTGTTGAAAAGTTAGTTGTAGTTAGAATAGGAAGACCACCTCAGAATGGAAATCCGATGGTTCCGTTGGCTCCGTTGGGTGATTTCGGGGCTAAAAGCGTCTTCAGATTGTATTTTGGAGGTTCGTAGCTAATTTAGGGTTGAAATGCCGAAAGTTGAATTTTTGAAGTTTCCGGTTCGATAGTAAGATTTTGATACAAGGGTTGTAATGGAATTCTAGAAGTTGGAGTAGCTCCGTAGTGTTGAATGTGACATGTGTGCAAAATTTCAGGTCATTCGGACGATGTTTGATAGACTTTTTGATCGAAAGCATATTTTTAGAGTTTTTGGAATTCTTAGGCGTCAATCCGATGATAAATAGGTGTTTTAATTTTGTTTTGTGCGTTCCAAAGGTTGGAACAAGTTCTAATGGGGTTTTAGAATATGTTGGTATGTTTGGTTGAGGTCCCGGGGGCCTCAGGTGAGTTTCATGTGGTCAATCGGACCATTTCATGAAGTTTGGAGTTAAGAATTGCAGGTTCAGCTGTTGCAGATATTTACTCTTCACGTTTGCGAGTGGACCCTCACATTCGCGAAGAGTCAGTGGAAGATAGTGGAATTTTAGCCTTCGCGTTTGCAAAGGGCTGGATGTTCGTGCATCGCGTTCGCGAGAAGGGCAGCGCGTTCGCGTAGAGTAATTGGTCAGCAGGGTCTGTGGTCGAGTTAGTGCATTGCGTTCGCGATAGGTGGAATGCGATCGCGAAGGTCTGCATGTGGAAAGCATCGTGTTCGCAAGGTATTGGTCGTGATCGCATAAGAGGGAAAATGGTCAAAGTCATTTTGTACTTCGCGAACGCGAGCGTTTTACCACGTTCGCGAAGAAGGAATTACCTGGGTAGGTATAAGATTTCAAAATCGAGGGTTTAGCCATTTTTATCAAAACTTAAGCTTGGGAGCTCTGATTTGATCGAGATTTTGAGGAATTTTCAGAGATATCGATTGGGTAACGATTCTAGACTCCTTTTTGCTTGTAACCCAATAACCTAAACGTGAATTCATCCTTTAATTTCAAAATTTGTATGAAAATTGGGGAAAAGCTCTTAGACCAAGAAATGAAGTTTTGATTGGGGATTTGATATCAGATTTGGATAATTTTGGTATGGTTAGACTCATGAGAGATTGAGGATTCTGAAACTATAAATTTTACCCAATTCCATACGTGGGCCCGAGGGGCATTTTGGTCATTTTACCTAATTTCGCGTAATAGCTTAGAATTTAATTGTAGAATCAGTTACTTGAAGTGTTATTTACATTATGAAATTGAATTGAATAAATCTGGGCCATTTGGAGTCGAGTACTCGTGGCAAGAACGTGGTCTCAGGTTGATTTTTTTGAGCCGGTTCGAGTTAGGTGGCTTGTCTAACCTTGTGTGGGGGACCTTCCCCTTAGGATATGATATAATAATTGAAATGCCTTGTACGTGAGGTGACGAGCGCATACTTGAGCTAATTGTTGAAAATCCGGGTTTTCCTTAAGTATTTTAATTGAGTTCTTTTTTTCTATTTTATTTTACTTGTGAAGTTAGTCTGTTGCTAGTTTAGAAAAGCATGTTTAGTTGACTTAATTTCCTATTTGCTTAAACTACCTTAATTGCATTACGTGAAGCATGTTAGGCTAGAATTAATTGTTTACTTGGTAGGAAATTTAGCTTAACTAGGTATTCTTGTGTTGTTGCTGTTTGTTTTTACTTTGGGACTACGGGACGGCATCCCGGGGGATCTCCTGTACGTATTTATTATCTGAACTGAGGTGCGGAATACCAAGAGATCCCTGACACGTATATTGAGGATACCAAGAGATCCTCGGAATACTGAGAGATCCCTAGAATATATTGAGGATACCAAGAGATCCTCAGGATACCAAGAGATCCCTAACATATATTGAGGATACCAAGAGATACTCGGGATACCAAGAGATCCCTAGCATATATTGAGGATACCAAGAGATCCTCGGGATACCAAGATATCCCCGGTTATCATCCTTGTTATGTGTGGTACTCCCTTGTGGTTTGCCTTCATCTCTGTTTCCATTATTGTACTCTTATTATCCTGTATAGATTCTTACTGTAGATTCTCAATTGCACTACTTATCTTATCTTGTCATCTTTATATTTTATTTAACCTCAGTGGGGCTATGACCTTCCTCGTCACTACCCAACCGAGATTAGGCTTGGCACTTATTGAGTACCGCTGTGGTGTACTAATGCTCCTTCTGTGCATATTTTTCATGTGCAGATCCAGGTACCGCTACTCAGGCCTATCATCCTTGAGGAGGTTACTGCTCTAGAGACTTTGAGGTACATCTTCCGCGTCCACAGACCAAGAAATCCTTTTCTATTCCTGCTTTTAGTATTTATCCCTTCTGTATTTTTCTGTTCTTATTAGACATTCTGGAGTTAGAGCTATGTAGTATTGATCTTAGCTTGTGATTCGTGGGTTTTCAGATCTTGGATTTATGTATTGGTATTGAGAGTTAAACATGGTAAGCCGAGCACCACATTTAAACACTGTTACTACTTTATTTCTATTTTAAATTGTTTTACTGCTGCAAATTAATCTTACCTAGTCGTAGAAACTAGGTGTTGTCACGATGGTTCACGAAGGGCAAACCGGGGTCGTGACACCACTATCACCAGCACTAAAATCGAAGGTCGTACTGACTAAACTCGTAAGAACCACTGTCGCCAGCGCTTAAATCGAAGGTCACAGTGACCCAACGTATAAAAGCCAGGTCTAACCCGAGAACACTCGGGGACTAACTTTCGACTGTTATGAGCTGCTCAACAATAGCGAAAACCCAAGGGTATAACCTAAGGTCTAAGATCTCGAATCGATTATCGAAAATATCACACATTATTCTCAAAAGGAAAAGGAGAAAAGAAGTGATAAAAAACGAAAAGCCTTTTATACATATTGCTCGCAGAGGTAACTTTACAAGACTTTTGAAAAACTCTTACAAGGAAGGAGCCAAATAGAACCCTAATTTATCATCGAGCCTACATCTTTGTCGGCTCCACCAGAGGTTGTGCCCTAACGGTTTCGGCTACAGTATGAGGACCTTCAACAGCCTCTTCCCCTCAAGGGATTCCTACTTCATTCTCATCATCATCTAAGCCACTACCCGGCACACCTTCAGAAGAAAACAGGGCAGCAACATTCTTATCTAGGGTCTTCACCCTCTCGAGCTCGGTAGACAAATTGATATCCCCCTGCAATTCTTGTGTCAAACTCTTCAATACAACTTTTCTCTGTGGATCCGTAACTCATATACTGAGGGCAATGGCACAGGTGCTCGATCATCTATATCTGTAATAGAAAATTGCACCCCTCGAAGAAATCTGCCCCAGCTTTACAGGCTGTAAGAGCTCGGTATATCTCAGACACTATCATAGGGGCGAGAATGCTCTTTACATTGGTAATCAGGACCTTAACGACTCCGGCCACCCGCAAATCAATATTCCCGTCTTTTCAGGGAAATGCCACAAGGCCTAAAAAAGATACCATGAAGGTGAAACGCCTATGCTCATCCCACTTTGTTCAGTTTCGTTTGCTACAAACCCCGCTTGCTGGATCATTAAACCCTCCTACATGCCCGTACCTCTGGTATCAAAAACGTAGAGTAGCAAAACCATCCTCCAACTCGGAATACGGTACTCCCTTGCTTATTTTTAGCAAATCCATGAACTTGTGAGAGTTAATGGCTCTTGGAACGATCAAATACTTATGCCTCAGCCCTTCAGTACTTCCCATATAACCTGTTATCTCTTCCAAGGTTGGGGTGAGTTCAAAATCCGAAAAGTGAAACACGTTATGGGCCGGGTCCCAAAACGTAACCAAAGCCTTTATGACATCTCCTCTGGGCCTGATTTTTAACAACCCGGTGAGACCTCTTAAATGTATATTGACCTTATCTTGCTCTGATTTTCCCAGATCTTCCCACCACATGTGCAACTCCAAAGGGACCTTGTTCATGACTGCTATCGACAAACTTGGACTCGTGCTCATTCTGCACATTTATTAGGGTGATTAAGCAAAAATCAAGACTCATTTGACTCAAAGACAAAATTGACACACTTTTTCTTTTCCCTTTTTTTCAAAAAATAAAATCCGGTTTTGTAAATACGGCCTTTCAGCACCTCGAAAATGAAAATTTTAAGGCTGTGTTGGCTAACCGGTGAAAACCTTGAAAAATGACCACAGACAGCTGTTCTTGCAAAATCAGCCTTCCGGCGCCCTTTTAGGGACAGCCGGCTATTTCCGACAAGAATGACATCACCCTAACTATTTTCAAATAAAAGTAAAATTTTTGTTCTTTTGGATTATTTTTGCAAAAAGGAAGTTGGACCCGATGGGGGTTGCCTACGTATCTCACACCCTGTGAGAATCAAACTGGCGTAGTTCGGGCAAATAAAAAAACTTCTTTTTCTTATCTTCTTTTTTTTTTCACTCCATTGGAAAAACTCTTTTATTTCCATTCTGTTGGCAAATAAAACAAACTATTTTTGAAGACAAAGATTATTCAATTTCTCAAAAATTCAGCAGAGTTTCGACACGATTTGGACATTAATTTTTTTCGAAACAGGCGTTTAACTCTCTTTAACCCTCATACTGCTATTTTTTTTCCAAATTCTCTCATTTTATTCAAAAGCCGGTTAACATGCAAATCCGAAGCAAATAAATACACAAGTAGCAAGTAAGATGCATCAGGGTGGTCTTTTATTTTGGGTGCACCTGTCCTAGACAGACCCAACCCCTGTGTTGAGTCTCCAAAGTCAGATATGCACATGATGCAAGAAAAATGCTCCTACTAGGGATCCAGTATGAAGTATTGTTATACTAGGTTTAAAACCCTGGGTTTATTTGTTCTAGACCTAGCTTACCCGAGCAGACAACTCGAGCCGAGGACGGGGCTGCGTACCGGTAATAAAAGGATCATCCAGCTTTGCAACTTGTCCGAGTCTCATTCTATTTGGGATTTGACACTAACAGAAAGAAGTCACCACCAGCGTGCACTCCTCAGGAGAGAGAAGAGAGGGGTTTCGTAGCAGTTTATATATACAGTTCAGATAATATCAAAGCGACAAAAAGCAACATTTAGCACATTAGGCCAAATCATGTAATAAAATCAGATAATAAATAAAGCCAAACATAAAAATTATTCTATGCTCGAATTCTTGAACCCTGAACAAAGAGGTTCTGGATTCGGTCCCCAGCAGAGTCGCAAGAGCTGTCACACCTCCTTTTTACCCACACCACCGGAAGGGTATAAATAAAGGGAGTTTTTCCAATTAAAGGACAATATAAACAGGATTTATTGTTAAAAGATTCAGAGTCGCCACTTGGGAGATTTATGGTGTCCCAAGTCACCGGTTGAATCCCGAATCGAGGAAAAGTTTGACTCTGTATTACAGTCCGCGAACCAGAAATCCGGGTAAGGAATTCTGTTAACCCGGGAGAAGGTGTTAGGCATTCCCGAGTTCCGTGGTTCTAGCACCTTTAAGACCTATGTGCATTTTTACTTTTAACCGGTTTTAATCATTTATAAAGAAGATTGCAACGTTATTAAAACACGTCTCGAACCACGTCACATAAATGCACCCGTGAATTTTGATATATTTTAACATCGTTGGGATTTGGATTTGGGTCACATAAATGTGCACCCGAATTTAGGAAAAGTAATTTTTTTAAAAATATCGCACCTAAAGCAACTACGCGTTTTTAACTTTGCGAGGGCCATGGAAATTTACTAAATGGCACGCCTCGAATTCTAAATGTTTTTAAAGACATAATTAAAGAGGGCCACGCGATTTGTCATCTTACTTGGCGCGGCGCACCTCAATTCCATTTTTAAAGGATATTCAAACTATAGCTTGAAGGGCCATGAACTATGAGTTATCTAGTTATGACTCACCTCCAATCTACTTGATGGGCTTAATTAATTAACACTAAATATAGTTAAAGGTTCCATTTAAATTAGCCAAAAGGCTTGTATGAGGGAAAACTGATTCATTGCACAAAAAAGGCTTGAGCCCACACAAAAGGATTGGAGGCCCCAAACAAAGGAAATGGCCTGGCTCTGACTCAAAGAAGCCTTCTGAATTGGGCTACTACATCAACAATGTCCTTGCCTAAACAAATCATATCCATATAATTCAGCCTAAATTTGATCTAACAGAAAAGGGAATATATACTTAACTGTACTTGCATCATCATTGAACCAAGAAGAAACAGATGCCATCTAAGGAATGAGTTCTTAAATCCAAAATATGAGGCCAAATAAAAATGACATGAGAATGGTCATAACACCTTGACATTGTAATGTATAACACCATGATAAATGTGCTCGAGAAGGCTGGCCGAATTGAGGATTCAGTGATAGCTCTTAGGCAGAAAACAACACTTGTTTCCAGAAGTCTTTCGGGCTCCAAATAAGAAGAATGTACTAAATGTTCATAAAAATCACAACATAATACGTCGCTAGAATGAGATTCGGCTAACATTTTCATGACTACCCAAACTTCAACCAAACAAATCAAACTAATGGAACAAACAACAAAAATTCAAAAGTAAAAGCGTCGCAGATTCGTACTCTGCTAGCAACCACATGTTTCATCAAAATGTAACTTATCACGTCGACAATGCATAAATTTTAGCTTAAGCAAGACTGAACTTCTTAACCATATTTTAAGCCGTCTAAACAAAGTAGTACAGGAGAGGAAATGCACCTGAATGCGCAAAACTTCAACTACCTCCAAGAGCAGAATACAAGGAGGTTTAGTAGTGGAAATCCAAAATCAAAGCAATAGCAGAGAAACAGGACTTAGAAGCCATGGAGGAAACTCGACCAGCAGCTCTCAACAGTGATGAGCTCACTTAAATCAACTTCACTTGAACGGAAATCATGGAAGGAAAATGGAGCTTTTTTTTTTCTTCGAATTTTCAGAGTTTTGGAAGCAAACTAAGAACAAGCAAAAGAAAAGAACTCGAAAATTTTCCCGTACTCTTTCAAAAATAGAAAAGAAAACAGAATGAATAAAACCAAAGAAAACTCATAACCAAACCTCCATTTTTCTTCCTCTGATTTTTTTTACCCCAGATTTCTCTGAAATCCTCTCCCTTTACAAAAATCAGAAATGGCCCTTTTGAAAACGAACCTCTGATGAATATGGGGCTTGGATTCAGTGAAATTGATCCAACACCTCACACTCATCCAACGAATTATTCTCAGAACCTTCCAATCGCGTGCTATATCTCACCTTCGAGCAAGTGAGAGGAGGGAGAATCTTTGGTATCAGAACCATTAGAAATGGCAAGAAGAGAGAAGGGGGAAACGCGTGGTGTGAGGTTTGATGTTCACTCGCCATGGATTTTGCCTGAATTTGGGGCTTGTTCGCGTGTTCTTCGGAGAAGAAGAACAGTAACACGTTGGGTTTGGGACTTAGGGCTCGCCTGTTCGCTTATTTTAGTTATGAATTATTTGGGAACGGGTCGGGTCGGTTTAAGGAAGACGGGCGGGTAAGGCTGGAATTGGGTTGGGCCTAGGCGGACTGGGTCGAATTTGTTTGGGTTGAATGGAATTTGGGCCTTGCATTTTAATCCATTACTCAACAACCCTATTTTCTTCATTCTCTTTTTCCTCTCTTTTCATTTGTTGTTTTTTCTTTCCCTTCTTAATTAATTAAAACTTAAATTAAAACTCCTAAAAATAGTTAATTTACTAAATTAAGCTAAATAACTAATATAATATTTACAAGCATTAATTACTTGTAAATTAAAGGGGAAATTATTGATTTGGAATTAAAAGGCTAGAAATGCAAAAGTAAGCCAATTTTGTGATTTTCATTTTAATGGAGCACCTAATTTAATAATTAACCTTAAAATGTGAAAATCAATCCCAAATGCCAGCGCACGATATTTTTGTATTTTTTCATGAATTAAATAAAATAAACGTGCACAGACAAATGCAAACAGTCGACAAAAAATGCCACAAAAATCCACAAAATTGCAAATAGTGCGAAAAATTTATTTTTCTTGAATTTATGGGAGTAACCCACGTAGGGAAAAAATCACGTGCTCACAGCTGCCCCTCTTTGCTCGGAAACGCGAAGAGTTTTCGTGCAAAAATAAAGTGAGCGGATACGAGCGATTTTTGCCCGTTTGAATACTCTGTGGGAAGCATTTTTTGAAAGATTTGACCGCACCCTGCTTCCGAGATTGCCTACATATCCTTGGCTAAAAAGAAATCAGGTCAATGTAGTTCAGGAATGTTTGGTAGCTGGGACTACCATGAAGTTGGGCTTCCACTGTCGTTGCTGCTGCTATTGCTTACTGAACCTCCTTATTACACCATGTCAAAATAAAACAAGAAGCTAGACTAGACTATGATCTATGGATTACAAAGGTTCTATCTATATCTTCAAACTTGATCTTGTGCTTCTTGTTGCCTTGTTGTTCTCTGTTCTCTCAGAGACATCCGTTTGTTGCCACCTTGAATTGTAAACTAAGATGTTTTCCCCTTCTTCAGGTGAGCCTGACTGCTGAACCTGATATGTATTCTCATGCTATCCAGGCGGGCTCCTGAATTCAAAATGTGAATGTATTCCCATGCTATCTAGGCGGGCTCCTGACTACTGACTTGAAATGTATTTCCTGCTATTCAGGCGGGCTCCTGACTTCAAAATAAACAAAGCAAAGAATTTGAAAGCTAAAACTTAAATGGTACTCCCTTGTTCTCCAGGTGGGCTCCTGATTGCTGCACTTGAATGTATTCCCTGCTTTCCAAGCGGGCTCCTGACTACAGACTTGAAACGTATTCCCTGCTCTCCAGGCGGGCTCCTAACTTCAAAACGTGAATGTATTCCCATGCTAACCAGGTGGGCTCCTGATTACAACTTAGACAAAACAAAGATTTTGAAAGCTAGAGCTTAAATGGTACTCCCTTGTTCTCCAGGCGGGCTCCTGACTGCTGTATTTGAAAGTATTCCCTGCTCTCCAGGCGGCCTCCTAGCTGCTTCGTTTGAAAGTATTCTCGTGCTGTCCAGGCGGTCTCCTGACTTAAACATAGGCAAAACAAAGAATTCAAAAGCTAAAACTTAAATTGTACTCCCTTGTTCTCCAGGCGGACTCCTGACTGTTGCGTATTGAAAGTATTCCTTGCTCTCCAGGAGGGCTCCTGACTTCAACTTGAAATGTATTCCCTGCTCTCCAGGCGGGCTCCTGACTTCAACAAAATCGACAAAATAGAGAAAAAAATTTCTGCCCCAGTTTGGGTATACGGGAACAGATGTGAGTGTAAAACTAAATCATATTACCAAGTGTTACTAAGAATTCGAAAGCTAGGTCCCATTATGCAAGGAGGTCCTGACAACTCTTAACTAAACGACAACTTTAAATCTAAGTTATATCTTCTACAGGTATGACTTCTGCTAAATCTTTCTATGTAAGAGAATATTTAAACTACTCCTCATTATCCAGGAGGGTCCTGAAAATCAAAGGTCAAATTTTATCTTAAGGGTGACAATTTTCACGGCCGAATTATACTACCCTACAGCAGAGTTTACGCTATATGTTGTTATCCAATTGAAATCTTAAATCTAAGTCCCATTATTTAGGAGGGTCCTGGAGACTCCTAATTAAATCCTATCTCGAACATGCAAACTTCTAATCTAACTTATATTCTTTTGGGATACATTTATGCTAGATTATGCTATTTCTGAACTTCAAACTAGGTCCCATTTTCCACGAGGGTCCTGAAAATTAAAAATCAAACCTGTTTGGTGACTGCCTTTCTTTATGGGGGGTTTCTCTGAAACAACCGAAATTTTCTGCCCATGTTTTAATCAAAGAAAATCTTGTCAGTTTATAATGGTGGTTAGCTGATGACATTCTTGCTGAAGATCCTTCCGCTGTATTATTTTGTTTTGACTAGCTTCCCGAACTGGTCCTGAACTGCTATGACTTTCTGACTGACTTTCAAACCCCATGACCTTTGACAAACCAAGTATCCTATACCCACCGATTGTTTTGCCTCTGACCCCTTTATCCGAACCTTTGCGTCTCCCATGACATTACCAAACCATTCCACCGATGAAACTTCCGGTGATTCCTTGTACCCCCCCCTCTTACATCATGTTATCCTTAGTATGCTCCGACCACGACGTGCTTTGCAATTTTGGAATTTTGTAGTGAGCCTTGACTTGCTTTGAACAAGACTGACATTGAATCATCTTAGACAAATAAACCCAAAAGAAAAATGAAATGCAATGACTTTTCAGGTTAAGGATAAAAAGAATCCAAAACCAGATGACTGCTACCAAAGGAAAAAGAAAAAGAAACTTATCTGAGTGGAACAGCCGGTACCAATGATCATGACATGCATTTCGGATTAATCGGCCCAATCTGTCTGACCAATCAACTTTCAGTTGTCGTACTTCGTTGTCTCAGAACTTCCATGACTTGACTACTTTACCCGAACCTTGACCTTGTTCATCCTGCAGTGACTTGAAAGGTTTTCACCAGCAGACCTCTTTCATACGTTCATCTCTCAACTCACATTCGCCTTATAGTACCCGTGAGGGTTTTCACCAATAAGACTCTCTCATTTTATTTTTCCTCCTTTAACCGGAGTGTTGCCCCTGACATGAATTACCTTTACCTGCTCGACTTGGCCTTTCTTGAAGATTGATCAGAAGGTCTTTCTTTGGACCGTAATGTGGGATTTTGAACAGGGTTAGAAAGAAAGGGTAATAAAAAGGTTCAAAACAATTCAAATGGGTTAAAATTACAACTTTCAGAATCGAGTTTCTTACAACATCCACAACTTCTGCCCCAATTTCTTACTTGGGGACTTTTGGATTTTTGTTTTGATGGGACTGAACTGTGAGGTTGCCTACGTATCCTTAAAGGAATCAGGTCGAACATAGTTCATATCATAGAAATTACTTCGTTGTTGTGATTTTTCTTTTCTCCTTTTCTTTTCTTTCTCTCTTTTTCTTCTGTTATTCTTCTTTTCTTCTTCTTTTTTTTCTTTTCTCTATTTTTTTCCTTTTTGCTTTTCTCTTTTCTTTTCTTTTCTTTCTCTTTCTTCTCTCTTTTCATTTTTCTTCTCATTTTCCTTTCTTGTTCACTCTTTCTTTTCCCTTTCACTTACTTATCCTCCGCACTTGCTTTTCTGAATTGTGTCGTTGATCCCGAAAGAGGGGTATGAAAGAAAATAAATAAGGCTAAAAAAGGGGTGACAAGGGATAAAGTTTTTAGATAGAAGAACAAAACGCCTTCGTCATTTTAATCTTCAAAATATGCCAAATACAAACAAGTACAATCAAACAAGGAAATCATACATAGTATCTTTTGACTGCATCAGAATTGATAGCCATTTCTACATATTTGCCTTCTATATCTGTCAAATATAATGCGCCATTGGAAAATACTCTGGATACAACAAATGGCCCCTACCAGTTTGGGGCAAATTTTCCTTTTGCTTCAGCCTGATGAGGCAAGATACGTCTCAACACTAGTTGACCCACTTCGAACTTCCGTGGACGTACCTTCTTGTTATATGCTCTCTCCGTTATTTGTTGGTACATTTGGCCATGACATACTACCGCCAATCTCTTTTCATCAATCAAACATAATTGCTCCAAGCGGGTTTTGACCCATTCAACGTCATCAATTTCTGCCCCAGCAACAATCCGAAGGGATGGGATTTCAATTTTTGCGGGTATTACCGCCTTCGTTCCATACACCAACAAATAAGGAGTAGCCCCTACTGAAGTACGGACAGTAGTGCGATATCCCAACAATGCAAATGGCAGATTTTCATGCCACTGTCTAGAACCTTCCACCCTTTTCGAAGTATCTTCTTTATATTCTTGTTGGCTGCCTTGAATGCTCTATTCGCCTTAGGGCGATATGGGGTGGAATTGCGATGTGTAATCTTAAACTGCTGACATGTCTCCATCATCAGATGACTGTTGAGATTAGCGCCATTGTCCATGATGATTACCTTCGGAATCCCAAACCGACAGATGATATTTGAATGCACAAAGTCGACCACTGCTTTCTTGGTCACAGATTTGAACGTTTTCGCTTCAACCCACTTAGTGAAATAGTCAATGGCTACCAGGATAAACCTGTGTCCGTTCGATGCTGCCGGCTCGATTGGCCAATGACATCCATGCCCCAAGCAACAAAAGGCCATAGTGCAGACATTGTATGTAATTCAGATGGTGGAGAATGAATCAAATCTCCATGCACTTGGCACTAATGACATTTACGCACAAAACTGATGCAATCCCGCTCCATAGTGAGCCAGTATTAACCTTCTCGGAGAATCTTCTTTGCTAGAACGTACCCACTCATATGTGGTCCACAAACTCCGGAGTGTACCTCAATCATGATGACTGTGGCTTGTCTGGCATATATGCATCTTATCAATCCAAGATCTGGAGTTCTTTTGTATAACACCCCTACACTGAAGAAAAATCCACTTGCCAATCGTCAAATTGTTCTTTTCTGATCACCTGTAGCCTGTAGCGGATATACCCCCATCCGGAGGTATTCTTTGATATCATGGAACCATGGCTCCCCATCAAGTTCTTCTTCTACCATATTACAGTAAGCATGCTGATCACAAACCTGAATCTGCAAAGTGTCCACATAAGCCTTATCTGGATGTTGTAACATTGACGCTAGAGTAGCCAAACCATCGGCGACTTCATTATGGATCCTTGGGATATTCCTGAATTCTATCAACTGAAACCGTTGACAAAGATCATGCAAACATTGTCTGTATGGTATAAGTTTCAAATCCCGTGTTTCCCATTCTCCCTGAATCTGGTGCACCAGGAGGTCCGAGTTACCCAAGACAAAGACTTCTTGGACACCTATATCCACAGCTAACCTCAAACCCAGAATACAGGCCTCGTACTCAACCATGTTATTGGTATAGTAAAAATAAAGCTGAGCAGTAACAGGGTAGTGGTGCCCTATTTCAGAAATAAGTACTGCTCTTATGCCCACACCCTTTATGTTTGTAGCCCCATGAAAGAAAAGTCTCCATCCCGGCTTCTCGACTTGTTCCAACTCATCAATGTGCATCACCTCTTCATCAGGGAAATAAGTTTTCAAAGGTTTATAATCGGCCAAATGGTTCGCCAAGGCCTGTGCTTTCATTGCAGTTCGAGTCACGTAGACAATGTCAAATTCTGTGAGCAGGATCTGCCACTTTGCAAGCCTCCCTATGGGCATAAGCTTCTTAATGATATACTTCAATGGATCCAAGCGAGATATGAGATATGTAGTGTAAGATGACAAATAATGTTTCAGCTTCTGCGCCACCCAGGTTAGGGCGCAACATGTCTTCTCAAGCTGAGTGTACTTGACCTCGTACTGTGTGAATTTCTTGCTGAGATAATACATGGCTTGATCCTTTCTGCCAGTGATATCATGTTGACCCAATACACAACAGAATGAATTGTCCAATACCGTCAAATATAGAATCAAAGGCCGCCCTGGTTCTGGCGGGACCAACACGAGTGGATTTGACAAATCCCCCTTTATCTTATCAAACGCCTCCTGACATTCATCTGTCCACTTGACCGCGACGTCTTTCTTTAACAGCTTGAAGATAGGCTCACAAGTTGTCGTGAACTGAGTGATGAACCTGCTGATATAATTCAATCTCCCCAACAAACTCATCACCTCGGTCTTGTTCTTCGGAGGTGGCAATTCCTGGATGGCCTTGATTTTTTATGGGTCCAATTCAATACCCCGGCAGCCGACTACGAACCCCAACAACTTTCCAAATGGCACCTCAAAAGCACACTTTGCAGGATTAAGCTTGAGATTATACCTGTGAAGCCTTCGGAAGATCTTCTTCAGATCCCTGACATGGTCAGACTACTTTCTAGACTTCACGATCACATCATCCACGTACACCTCGATTTCTTGGTGTATCATATCATGGAATATTGTTGTCATTGCCCTCATGTAGGTTGCCCTAGCATTTTTCAAACCGAATGGCATGACCCGATAGCAGTACGTTCCCCACGGCGTGATGAATGCCGTCTTTTCTGCATCTTCCTCGTCCATTAAGATCTGATGATAACCCGCGTAACAATACGCAAAAGAACCAATCTCATGTTTGGCGCAATTGTCAATCAAGATATGGATGTTCGGCAACGGGAAATTGTCTTTTGGACTTGCTTTGTTGAGATCCCGATAGTCAACACACACCTTGGTCTTGCCATCCTTCTTCGGTACAGGCACAACATTGGCTAACCAGGTGGGATACCGGGTGACCTGAATGACTTTGGCATCGAACTGCTTGGTGACCTCTTCCTTGATCTTTACACTCATATCCGTTTTGAATTTTCTCATCTTCTGTTTCACAGGAGGGAATGTCGGGTCAGTGGGCAACTTGTGAACTACTAAATCAGTGCTTAGACCCGGCATGTCGTCATAGGACCATGCAAAAACGTCTTTATATTTGACCAGTGCTTTAATGAAATCTTCCCTGAGTTGAGGTTCCAGATGGACACTTATTTTAGTTTCACGGACATTTTCTTGGTCCCCTAGATTAACTGCTTCTGTGTCATTCAAATTTGGTTTGGGCTTTTCCTCAAAATGACTTAGTTACTTACTAATTTCTTTATAGGCCTCATCATCCTCAAATTCCAACTAATCATCACACTCAATTTCTTGTATTATTATTTTAGAGGTAGATTGGCTTTTAAAACTGGGCCAAAGATTCCTCACGCATGTCATGTCATTGATATCAGCATAAAAAGAACTGTACAAAAGAAGAAAACAAAACAAAAATAAAATTAGAAGAAATGAAGGAAAAGGAACAATTGCATTTCATTGAATATAAAGATAATAGGGTTTTAACACATCCAACTGGACGGAACATAATATCTGAATTACAGACCCTGGAATAATCTAGATAACTAAAAGAAAATCAAATCCCACTACGAAGACTCCCTCCGGATAGGAAGAGGAGTAGCTTCCCAGTTGTTGACTTTTGCACGTGGTCCCACAAATTGCACATCTATCTTGATGGACCCTTCCCCAGCCTGAACCATATTAACCTCAGCGAATAACATTTCGAACCCCTTCTCCAAGTCTCCATCGGCTCCAATCAGTGGTCCAGGGACCTTTGACAACAGTTGCTTTCTGGTACTTGGCCTGACGAATGACCTAGATAGACGCGGGACTGGCTTTGGCAATGTCCATGCTTTCTTTTTCATTTTCCTAGCTCTTCTCACGTTTGCAACGGTAGGGTTGAACCCCAGACCAAAAGTATCTAGATTCCTTGGAAGGGAGACTGGTTGCACAATACCTTGCAGAGATGTACCCAAACCCTTGCCCGGTGCAAAACCGTTTTTCAACATTTCGACAGCTACCATGACTGATGCCGCAGCCATCTTTGGAGTTGGCACGCACTTTCCTTCCGGAATTTTCTCTACCGATACTATGTTGAAAACCTGATAAACCCATGGTCGCTTGCTATCGTCAACCTCTATGAATGGAACAATGGCACCATTGGGCACACACAAATTATCTTCGCCATGTACAACAATTTCCTGTCGATTGCATTCAAACTTGACCATTTGATGTAGAGTAGACGGTACTACTTTGGCAGCATGGATCCAGGGTCGTCCCAACAACAGATTGTACGAAACAGCCACATCGAGCACCTGAAATTCCATAGTAAATTCAAATGGCCCTATTGTGAGCTCAAGCACTATGTCCCCGACTGAATCCTTCCCTCCACCGTCGAATCCCCGAACGCAAATACTGTTTTTGTGAATCCTTTCATACTCCACTTGCAATTTGTTCAATATGGAGAGAGGACAGATGTTCGCACTAGATCCATTATCAACCAGCACCCGAGTAACCACATAATCTTCGCATTTCACCATCAGATAGAGGGCTCTATTGTGCTCGGTACCCTCCATGGGTTAACTCATCATCAGAAAAAGTGACTCGGCTTACCTCAAATATCTTGTTAGCTATCTTTTCCAAGTGGTTTACTAAGATTTTGTCAGGAACGTGGGCTTCATTCAAGATCTTCATCAAAGCACGACGGTGTTCATCTGAATGGATCAGTAATGACAAGAGCGAGATCTAAGCTGGTGTCTTCCTTAACTGCTCCACAATGGAATAGTCTTGCGCTTTCATCTTTCTCAAAAATTCTTTTGCTTCTTCCTCAATCACCGCTTTCTTCACCAACACTGGATTATCTTTTGAGGACTTAGCTTTTCTCAACTGTTCGGGGGAAAAGCATCTCCCCGATCGAGTTAAACCATGGGTCTCACACACTTCTTATTTAACCTCTTTCCCTTGGTAAGTTACTGTCACTCGTTCATAATTCCACGGGACCGTCTTGCTGTTGATCACTGGGAGTTGAGTTACTGGTTTTATAATAACAGGCTCTGTGCGAGCACCCTTCACGACCACAATAGGTTTACTTGTAACCCCTGATACCACCACTTTTGCTTTCTCTGGTTTCACTGTGACAGCGCTTGCGACCCTTTCCCGGTTACCACAGCTGGCTTATTGTCTACCCCTGTCAACTAGACCATTGATTCCCTACTAGTTACCTATTCCTTTGAACTGGTTTCACTGGAGCGGATCATCATCACCGTCTGTGAGGGTTTCTTAGCCTCCCCTCCCTTGTGTATCAACTCAATCATATGGGTCTCATGGTGAGCTGGTAGCGGATTCTGATTGATGTTTGGTGTTTCTAGGGCCTGAACCTCGATCCGATGAGTATCAATGAGCTCTTGTACAACTGTTTTTAGTTTCCAGCATTTCTCTGTGTCATGGCCTAGGGCCCCTGCACAATACTCACAATTCACCAAGCAATCAAGATTTCTGGGAAAGCGATTCGACATTTTGGCCTCGATCGGATTCAACATACCTAACTGTCTCAGTATGTGGAATAGGCTGGTATATGATTCTCCCAATGGAGTGAAAGTCTTCTGCTTCTGCAACCTCTCATTCTTAAAGGCTTGATTGGGTCGAAAACTTGTTCCAGGAGGGTTTTTGTAGGCTTTTGGGGTGGATGGGTATTTTGTGGAGCTTGGTAGAGACTCTGTGGAGCTGGAGCACGCCATTGCGCGTAACCAAGAGGTTGGGTATAGTTTTGTGCGTGATAGACAGAAAAATGGGGATCTAGCGGTGGGTAGTAGTGTTGTGGTGGGCTATATGGAGTGTGGGGGTATGTTTGGGGATAGGGTCGAGGCTGGTTGTAGAATGGTGGACGGTTCCTGGATCCACCCCAAGCTGCCGACTCGATCGTTGCAACATCCTTTTACTTCTTCTTTCCGAGTACACCCCCAGTACTGTTTTGAATGGCCTGGGTGGTTGCTTTGATGGCTGAGTAACTCATGATCTTATTGGACTTGAGTCCATCCTCAACCATGCCTCCCATTTTCACAACTTCATTAAAGAACTTGCCCACTGCTGATACCATATGACCAAAATAAGTGGGCTCCAAAGCCTGCAAGAAATAATCAACCATCTCACTCTCTTTCATCGTGGGGTCAACCCTCGCTGCTTGCTCTATCCAACAGAACCCATATTCTCGGAAACTCTCACCGGGCTTCTTCTCAATCTTCGTCAATGACAGACAGTCTGGGATGATTTCAAGATTATACTGAAAATGATAGGCGAAGGCGTGGACCAAATCGTCCCATGTGTACCACCTACTATGATCTTGTCTGGTGTAGCATTCTAGTGTCGACCCACTCAAACTTTGGCTGAATATGCCATCAGCAATTCGTCTCTTCCACCTGCTCCTCTCATCTTGCTACAGAATCCTCTTAAGTGTGCTACCGGGTCATCATGCCCATCGTACAAATCAAACTTGGGCATTTTGAACCCTGCTGGCAACTGAACATCTGGGAACAAACACAAGTCCTTATAGGCTACACTCACTTAACCTCCCATCCCCCACATATCTCGGAACGATTGCTCTATGTTTTTCACCTTTCTGATCATTTCTTCATGCTCGGGATTTTTGGGCAGTTTCTCGGTCTCTGCCGAGATATCAAGATCAGGAGTGTAAGGATATGGTTCTAGAACTTTGAAGGTGGGTTCAGGGGGATAGTACTGGTTATCGTGAGTTTGGAACAGGGGTTCACTGGAAGATCAATGTAATGTAGCAGGTGGGGGTGCCACAAAAACAGGTGTAATTGGTGTGGGAGGGTACGGGACTTATTTGGGTGGTGGAGCTTGAGAAGTATGGGAAGTGGTGCCTTGCCATTGTTGGTAGAGGGGAAAGGCTGGAGATAAGTTCACAGTGGGAGGTTCCTGAGGTTGAGCTAATGGTGGGATATAAGCGGGGTTAGCGGGATAGACTGGCGGTAGATGCCCATTCGCCCAAGCTTGGTACATTTCAGCCATCTGTTGTTTCAGCTTATACATTTCTTCCCTCGTTGCGTTAACGTCCATTTCTTCCACCTCTTTCGATGGGTCGACAATACTTGTTTCTAGTTCCTGGTCGACCATATTCAGCCTGTCTTTCGATCGGGTGTTGAAGGAGTGAGTTGCCAGAATGCCGACCAGCTAACCACCTGCCTGAACTTAATTCAGCAACAACAACATTGTTAGTGGTTAGGTTTTCAACAAGTTGGTAATCGCACATTTGAGGGATGAATGCACCTAAGTAGTTAACCGTTTCTATCATGCATTTGTTCGGCCGCTTGCGTCATCCCGACTTGGTCATTTTGCAACTTTCTTTCTTTGCTTTTCTTTGTTTCTCTATCCTCTCCTCGCCATCGTTTCTTTCCTCTTATTTCTCTTATTTTCTTTCTTTCTCTTCCTCTCTCTTGTTTTTCCCCTCTTTTCTTTTCCCCCTTTTTATCTTTCTTTTTATTTCTTTCCTTTCTTTTGGTTATGGTCGAATCATATGGAGATTGCCTACGTATCATGACCCCGCATGAACCAGACCGAGCGTAGTTCTGGGAGATAAGTGTGAGAGTAAAATAAAACATTTTTTTTGGGTTTTTCAGTTTTATAAACACAGATGCTTCGAATACAAAGGCTCAATACTAACAAATTTCAAAAGACGAGCAGACTCTGGTGCAAAGACAAAATACTGACTTCGAAATTAAGTTATCATACTCCAAAGAAATACAGACTCAAAAACAGAAAGAAAATACAAACCTAACATGACTTATAGACTTTGACAGAAAAGGAAATACAGACTCAACGGAAAATCACGAGTACATCAATGCTCCTGGTGCCCGTGGGACATCATTCGGTCTCTCCACGGGCCTATGTGCAAGATCCCTTTGAATTCGGTCCAAGTCGTTCATTATTTGTTTAACAAAGGTCATCACCGCCGCAGAGAATGTAGTGCGAGTCATATCCTCATAGACGTGGCACTTCATAACGATATAGTCAGCGATGTTTCTAATTCTCTCTCTTATGACGCCTTTTTCTTGTAACAAACGCCCAATCTGCTGGGCCCTGGCCTCCAAAGTTTGCTCAGCAGCATAATTTTGTTCCTGAAGCTGTTGCAAATCTATTTCTAACTGCACCAATGCCGTATAACAATGTTCCCTTTCAACATTGAAGTCTTTTGCCTGCTTGATCATTTTGTTTTCCGTGGCGATCACCTTTTTCTTTAACCCTGCGACCTCATCGTCGTACCTTTCTCTTAATTGCTTAACCAGGCGTACCCATTCGCTTGCATTTTTAGCCAATTGTTTTTGAGCCTTGGCTAGTTCATTTTCTGCTTTGTTCAAATCAAAACTATAGTCACTCACTTTCTGCCTTAGGTTAGCTATGAGTTTTTCATCCCTGTCGCTTCGGGCTGGATTTTCTGCCGCTACTTTCATCTTCTGAACTTGAGCTCGAAGGGCTTCATTTTCTTTGGCTAGCCTTTTCTTTTCCCCTTCATCCGCCGCAATCTGCAAGCTACTCTATAATTGAAGCTCCCTGATTTGCTTTTCCAATTTTCCTATTGTGGCCCTATACTCATTCTCCTTAGACACCCAAGCCCACTGTTCTTCTGACGCTTCAACGAATTCCTGAACGTGAGGCTTTTTGGCTGGTCTTTCTGGTTCAGCCCTTGCAGTGTTCTTTTTTCTATACCCAGAAAGATAGGCGGGTGAGACTTCGCCTCTAGATAAATCACGCACTCGAGTGTTTACTATCAAGTACTGGCATTCATTCCAAAACGAACTGTCTCTTCATGAAATTGACCGTCAAAACTAACCTCGACCGCATGCGTACTAAGATCTTCATCTGGATGCATCACCTAACACCTTCTCAACTGTCTCATCGCCCGGTAAGGAGTGTAAGGCTGAATACCTCGTAGACCCATCAGGAGCAAATAAGGACCAGTGGCGGGCATATACACAATTTCTTCAACAGGAAGCCAACCCAATGTCCATTCTATTTGCCCTGCAGTAATGGAGCGAAGGTAGGATACCCAATCTTCAAAACCCTCTGGCCGCTTAAACCCTGCAATTCTTGTGTCAAACTCTTCAATACAACTTTTCTCTATGGATCCGTAACTCATATACTGAGGGCGATGGCACAGGTGCTCGATCATCCACATCTGTAATAGCAAATTGCACCCCTCGAAGAAATCTGCCCCAGCTTTACAGGCTGTGAGAGCTCGGTATATCTCAGACACTATCATAGGGGCGAGAATGCTCTTGGCATTGGTAATCAGGACCTTAACGACTCCGACCACCCGCAAATCAATATTCCCGTCTTTTCGGGGAAATACCACAAGGCCTAAAAAAGCTACCATGAAGGCGAAACGCCTATGCTCATCCCACTTTGTTCGGTTTCCTTTGCTACAAACCCCGCTTGCCGGATCATTGAACCCTCCTACATGCCCGTACCTCTGGTATATAAAACGTAGAGTAGCAAAACCATCTTCCAACTCGGAATACAGTACTCCCTTGCTTATCTTTAGCAAATCTATGAACTTGTGAGAGTTAACGGCTCTTGGAGCGATCAGATACTTATGTCTTAGCCCTTCAGTACTTCCCATATAACCTGCTATCTCTTCCAAGGTTGGGGTGAGTTCAAAATCCGAAAAGTGAAACACATTATGGGCCGGGTCCCAAAATGTAACCAAAGCCTTTATGACATCTCCTTTGTGCCTGATTTTTAACAACCCGGTGAGACCTCCTAAATGTATATTTACCGTATCTTGCTATGATTTTCCCAGATCTTCCCACCACTTGTGCAACTCCAAAGGGATCTTGTTCATGACTGATATCAGCAAACTTGGACTCGTGCTCATTCTGCACATTTATTAGGGTGATTAAGCAAAAATCAAGACTCATTTGACACAAAGACAAAATTAACACACTTTTTCTTTTCCCTTTTTTTCAAAAAATAAAATCCGGTTTTGCAAATATGGCCTTTCAGCACCTCGAATACGAAGATTTTAAGGCTGTGTTGGCTAACCGGTGAAAACCTTAAAAAATGACCACAGACAGTTGTTCTTGCAAAAATATCCTTTCGGTGCCCTTTTAGGGACATTCGGCTATTTCTGACAAGAATGGCATCACCCTAACTATTTTCAAATAAAAGTAAAATTTTTGTTCTTTTGGATTATTTTTGCAAAAAGGAAGTTGGACCCGATGGGGGTTGCCTACGTATCTCACATCCTGTGAGAATCAAACTGGCGTAGTTCTGGCAAATAAAAAAACTTCTTTTTCTTCTCTTCTTTTTTTCACTCCATTGGCAAAACTCTTTTTTTTCATTCCGTTGGCAAATAAAACAAACTATTTTTGAAGACAAAGATTATTCAATTTCTCAAAAATTCAGCAAAGTTTCGACACGATTTGGACACTGGTTTTTTTCAAAACAGGCGATTAACTCTCTTTAACCCTCATAGAGCTATTTCTTTTCCAAATTCTCTCCTTTTATTCAAAAGTCGGTCAGCATGAAAATCTGAAGCAAATAAATACACAAGTAGCAAGTAAGATGCATCAGGGTGGTCTTTTATTTCGAGTGCACCTATCCTAGACAGACCCAACCCCTGTGTTGAGTCTCCAAAGTCAGATATGCACATGATGCAAGCAAAACGCTACTACTATGTATCCGGCATGAGGTATTGTTATACTACATTTAAAACCCTGGGTTTATTTATTCTAGACCTGGCTTACCCGAGCGGACAACTTGAGCCGAGGAGGGGGCTGCGTACCGGTAACCAAAGGATTATCCGGCTTTGCTACTTGTCCGAGCCTCGTTCTATTTGGGATTTGACACTAACAGAAAGAAGTCACGACCAGCGTGCACTCCTCAGGAGAGAGAAGAGAGGGGTTTCGTAGCAGTTTATATATACAGTTCAGATAATATCAAAACGACAAAAAGCAACATTTAGCACATTAGGCACAATCATGTAATAAAATCAGATAATAAATAAATCCAAACATAAAAATTATTCTATGCTCGAATTCTTGAACCCTGAACAAAGAGGTTCTGGATTCGGTCCCCAGCAGAGTCGCAAGAGCTGTCACACCTCCTTTTTACCCACACCACCGGAAGGGTATAAATAAAGGGAGTTTTTCCAATTAAAGGACAATATAAACAGGATTTATTGTTAAAAGATTCAGAGTCGCCACTTGGGAGATTTATGGTGTCCCAAGTCACCGGTTGAATCCCGAATCGAGGAAAAGTTTGACTCTGCATTACAGTCCGCGAACCAAAAATCCGGGTAAGGTATTCTGTTAACCCGGGAGAAGGTGTTAGGCATTCCCGAGTTCCGTGGTTCTAGCACAGTCGCTCAACTGTTATATTCAGCTTAATTATCTGATTTTAAAACACCTTTAAGACCTATGTGCATTTTTACTTTTAACCGCTTTTAATCATTTTTAAAGAAGATTGCAACGTTATTAAAACACGTCTCGAACCACGTCACATAAATGCACCCGTAATTTTTGACATATTTTAACATCGTTGGGATTCGGATTTGGGTCACATAAATGTTCACCCGAATTTAGGAAAAGTAATTTTATTAAAATATCGCACCTAAAGCAACTACGTGTTTTTAACTTTGCGAGGGCCATGGAAATTTACTAAATGGCACGCCTTGAATTCTAAATGTTATTAAAGACATAATTAAAGAGGGCCACGCGATTTGTCATCTTACTTGGCGCGGCGCACCTCAATTCCATTTTTAAAGGATATTCAAACTATAGCTTGAAGGGCCATGAACTATGAGTTATCTAGTTATGACTCACCGCCAATCTACTTGATAGGCTTAATTAATTAACACTAAATGTAGTTAAAGGTTCCATTTAAATTAGCCAAAAGGCTTGTGTGACGGAA
Source organism: Nicotiana sylvestris (assembly GCF_000393655.2). Lineage (NCBI taxonomy): Eukaryota > Viridiplantae > Streptophyta > Magnoliopsida > Solanales > Solanaceae > Nicotiana > Nicotiana sylvestris. The sequence continues at coordinate 65,772,975 of NC_091067.1, read as the reverse complement.
AACTAATTTATTGCACAAAAAAGGCTTGATCCCACACAAAAGGATTGGAGGCCCCAAACAAAGGAAATGGTCTGCCTCTGAGTCAAAGAAGCCTTCTGAATTGGGCTACTACATCAACAATGTCCTTGCCTAAACAAATCATATCCATATAATTAAGCGTAAACTTGATCTAACAGAAAAGGGAATTTGGAGGGGGTCATTTTAATTTTAATACTGCGATGTATACCTGCTGATACATATATTCATTGTTTTAATATTTGTAAGAATTATTGTTTTTCTGTGTTGATAAGTCTCAAGATTATCTCTATAAAATTCAATTTCTTTCTCTATAGTTAATAAAGCTTTATTACGTAATCTATTATATTTAATTATGTCTTTGCAGGTTTTAATATTGTGTTTAACACAATCTATTTTTCTATTTATGTTACTGAGGTTTTTAAGAAGTTTCCATTTCTGGGTGTTATAGAATCTTATGTAATGAAAAGTGTTATGTTTCATTTATAAACAGATTTTATTAACTTGATATGTGATCATTAATCTGAATATAAATCTAATTCATATAGATCTAATATATCTATTTCTTGTGATACAATTAGTTCTGTAAATGCTTGTTCCATTACATATATTATTTCAAAAGTAACTAAAATATCATAAATTTTTCTTTTAACATCGTTATTAAGTCTGTTAAAGATATATAATATAAGTATTTTGTAGTCAATATTTTCTTCTAATAAATACGTGTGGTTGTTCATTCAGATTTACTATTTATCCTTATCATGTGTTTACTAAACATATTCCCTCTAACCTCTTTGTTTATCATAGAGTTTATCATATTTTAATAAGTTATACTGAACAATCTTTTCTGGTCACTACCATGTTTTTCATGCTTCAATCATTTACCCTAACAGCGCCTCAACTCTGTGTACTCCCCTAAACGGCTTCCTTGCCTACTGGTTTCCACTTTAGGATGGCATAGTCTGGGCTTAACTACTCTCAGCATTATTAGACAGGCAAACTTTCTCAAGATGTTCTTTATAACAGTACTATAACATGATAAACAATTATGATTTTTAAGAGATTATAAGGAATATAAGAGTTTAGTTAAACATGATTATAAATAAACTTACCTGGTTTTGTAACTCGTTTGAATGCTCCATAGCTGTTTTAGATACTTGTAATTAACTCAGATATTTCTTACAAGAGAGAGAGAATATTAGAGAGAGAAGGTAAGGGTGAGGATGTCTGAGGATGTCCTCCTTCCTCAGATTTACATTCTATATATAGAAAATTAAAACGACTCCTACTGTTCACAAATGACTCTTACTATTCATGAACGACCTTTACTGTTCGTGATTATGACTCTTACTATTTACTTTACGACTTTTTTACATGACTCTTACTATTCATGAACGACCTTTACTGTTCATGATTATGACTCTTACTTTACGACTTTTTTACATGACTCGACCCTTTACATTATTTGTTTTCAATAGTTGTTTCCTTCATTTGTCTTCTTGCTAATACCTTCATTCTAGTTGGACTTCTGGTACATAGTTTTCATCTCCATTGCACTTTGAACATATGTGGTCTGGATATTTGTGTCCCACTAGTTTGCAGTATCTTGTCAATAACTCGTTTGAAATAAATTCTTTTTTCAATGCTCTGGTAGTTGGTTGCATTTCTGGCTTTAATAATGATAAAATCCATTTCTGGACTTCATCCATATCTCCTTGTCGTAGTTCTTTTGAGTTGGCATATATCATTAACTGGTCTCTGGAATAATAGCTCCAGATAGCATTTCCTTGTAGATAATTGTTAGCTAGTTCTTGAATAATAGTTGTTATACCAATTATTCTTTTGTTGGCATAGAAACTTGGTATCTCCATTTTCTGTATCTCCGGTTGTTTCTCTATTTCTTCCGGTATTATCATATCTCGTGTTAGTCCTATCTTTATCACCTGTATAATGGGTTTTATTTCATCATATAGTATTTCAGCTGGTGCTGTATAGAATTTGATGAAGAATAGGTTGCCTTTTGTAATTCTTTTGAAGGTGACAAATGCTTTGTATAGCTCTGGTATTCCAATTATTTCTTCTCCGTCGTGGTTATATACGGTGTTGAGTAGTCCGTAGTTGTAACATGCCTTTACTAGGTTGGCTTTTGTTTTTGGTTGGGCTATTAGCCTATTATATCCCTGTAGTTTTTGGGTTATATAATCTTGTGTTGGATCTGTAGTAGTAGTTGATCTGGGGTTTAGGTTTAGAAATGTCTGAATTTTATATATATTCTCAATATATGTTTGAGTAATATGGTTATATACCTTTTTGTTGTGGTGTAGGCTATTAGCATAGGTTGTAGTTTGTGGGGTTATAGCTATTGCTTCTTTTGGCTTTTTTGATGTAAATGGCTTATCAAATACGTTGTTTAAATTTACATTGGTATGTAGCTTCTTATTCACCTGTTTGCTTGTGCCTGCAGCTGTAGGTAAACAAACTTTGTCATGGGTTTTTTGGAGTTTCTCAACGTCTCCTTCTAATTCTGGAATTTTTAAGTCTTAACCAATCCTAAAAATGATTGTAACTTCTTTTTTGTATCAAGTGTTTCATTTAAGTTAATTATTTTTTGTACTATATGGGTTTGCATTTTTATTCCGTTTTTGTCTATTTGTATACCTAAAAATTCTATTTGATTTTTCATTACTTCTGCTTTCTTTTTACTTAAACTTATTCCTGATATTTCTACAATGTGTATGAATTTTTCTAGTAGTTTTATATGTTCGTTCTCTGTTCTAGAATATAACAGTATATCATCTATATATATTATACAATTTTCTAATTGGTTAAAGTAGTTATCCATAAAATGTTGATATCTACCTGGTGCATTTTTATATCCAAATGGTAATACATTCCATTCATAAAATCCTTGTGGTACTGTGAATGCTGTTAACTTCTTAGATTCGTCTTCTAGTTTTAAATGGTAAAATCCTGATTTACAATCAAACTTACTGAAATAGTTATATCCTTGTATTTGTCTGATTTTTAGTATTTTATTTGGTATCGGATAATTATATGTTTTTGTTTTTGCATTTAAATTTCTATAATCTATAACCATACGGCTTTTTCCTCGTTTTTGTTCACTATGCTTATTTACTATAAATGTCGGGCTAGTATGTTTACTATTACTTTCTTGTATGTACTTATTGTCTAATAATTCCTTTATATGCATTTTAAATTCTGTTAAATCATTAAAGTTGTATTTTAAAGGTTTTTGTGTTACTATGCTATTTTCATCTATTAGTTCAATCTTTATTTTTGTTTTATGTTTTTCCCATCCTTGGAGTGGATTATCATTATATAGTAATTCTAATTTATCTTGCAGTAGTTTTATTTTATTTATTGAGAAAATGATTATCTCTATATTATGGTTGCTTTGTATTACATTTTCTAATTTTTGGGTAATCTTTTCACTTCCTTTAATCCAGGGTGTTGTTTTTCTTACTTTATTATTTACTCTTTTTGCTCCTAATTTTTGTTTACACGGGGTAGTAAACCACCAATGTGTTTTTGTTATTATATGTGGGTATAATTTATCTAAAAATGGCATTCCTAATAATATATCTTTATTTGTGAATTCATAACTATATATTTCTTCTATGGTTAATATTTTATCCCATATTTGTATCTTTATATTTCTTGCTTTGTATGTTATCATACTTCCCTCATTATTGAATCCTGTTACTACTATGGGGTTTTTTAGCTTTTCCCATTTACTTTCTGGTAAACAATTATGTCTACACATGTTAGCTTCTGCTCCTGTATCCATCATAGGTGTATAGTATCTATTATAATATCCTTCTACTATTATCTTGGCAAGTATGTATATCTTTGGCATTATATCAAAGTTCTTTTTATTATTATTTTCTTATTTTCATAACTTATCGTTAATTGTCTATCTTCTAATTTATATGGTTTGACTTTTTCTAACCATTTTATTCCTAGTGTAATGTTTTTATCGCCTTGATATATTTTAAAATTTATTAATATTGGTATTCCTCCAATAATTAATTCTTTTTCAGTTGTTTCTTCGTTTTTTCTTAACGCTTTTGGTAGTTCTGAATTTTGCTGTTCTATTGTCACTATCTCTTGTTCTGGTATTAATTCTCTTATAACATAATTCTCTTCCTGCCCTGTATTTATTAATATTAAATATTTTCTTTGGTCCATTATTCCTGTTATATAATAATGGTGTGGGTTTATTTCTTCTATTTTTTGTTCTATTAATTTTTGTGGAGTTATATAATTTATTCTTCTTGATGTACTTCTTGATGTACTTATTCTTGATGACGTTTCTGGCATTTCATTATTTGTTCGTTTTGACGTGTTTAATCTTTCTTTTACTATTTCTAAATCTTCTTCCATGTCCATTTCCGTATAACTGTAATCATTGTTGTCTATAACTGATACTATTCTTTCGAATGGATTTTCTATTTTATTTTATTTATTTTATTTTTAGTTGTTATCTTATGTTTTGTTGTTAAGACATATAGATTTTTACATCTTGCTGTGAATATTTTACTTCCTGGTGCTAATTTTATTCCAGACATTTTCCAGTATAGCACTAATGATTTATCTATATTTTTATCATCTATTGCTACTGAATAGTTGGCACTTACTATAAATTTAAATTTTTGGTATATTAAGTTACCTCTTACGGCACTTATTATACTCTTTTCTATAGGTTGTACAATTCTATCATCTGCCAAGTATATTTCTATAGGGGTATCTATTCCTTCCCTAAAACATGCTTTTATTAGGATCTCCGTTCCTCCTAAGTGTACATATTTTATTGGATTTTTTGCTTTTATATCTTGTATTTCTTTATTTAGTAGTTTTTTATTTAAAATTGGTATTTGTGCTTTACCTTTGATGTATTTACAATCTATTATATGTTCTCTTTGGCTTACTACATAGTATTCTTCTTTCTGTCTTTTAAACCAATTCTTTATTGTTGGTACTTCTAATATTTTGTCTATGCTTAGATCCAATTCTTTTCCTTTTATTTGTTCAAATATATTAGCGTCAAATATTATTTTTTGTTCTGAAGATTGTTCATCTTGGTGTTCTTCTTGTTGTATAATTTGTATATCTTTTTCAGTCATTACTTTCTTCGTCTGATTCTTCTATATTATTGTCTATTTCTTTTTCATTTTCGGGGAACTCGTTTTCTGATATCTCATATATGTTGTCTTCACTGCTTAATTCATAATCTACATATTCTATTTGTGTATATTTATCATTATCTATCAATATTTCGGTAATTTGTTTCTTCTTTGGGTTTTTTGGTAATTTACAATCTTTGGCTAAGTGTCCTAGCTTTCCACAATTATAGCAAGTACATTCTGTTAGTTTTTTCTTTTTCCTATATGGTTTTTTATGTTTATAATTTTTTACATAATATCTTCCTCTTGGTTTCCTATATTTATATTTTGAATATTTTGATTTAAATTTCTTTCTCTTTCCTTTTTTTTGTAATATTTATCTGTGCAGCCAAATTGGGGTGCTATTCTACTTTTGCAGCATGCCAAATTTTTTACTAATATTTTATCCATTTTGATATTTTCTTTATACTTTTCGCATAATTCTATAAACCAGTTTTATAAAAATTTTATTCGAGCTCCTAGAGTATCTGCTAGTTCTGCTTCATTCCAATTTTTTATTATTTTTGAGCTAAACGGTTCTGGTAATTTTGTAAAATATAATTTTCTTATTTCCTTACTTTCATCTGGACTATATGTTCCTTTATAATAATAGTCTCTAAATGCACAAGTATATTCGTCTATATAACACATATTACATATTGCTAATTTTGTCATCAAATTTCTATTTGTAGTTTTTTCTTTATTTTGTTCTTCTACTTCTGTTGTCATACTACTAAACTCATTTCTTATTGCTATTTCATATTTATTCAATATATCTGTCACTGTTGTTGCTGTTGTTCCATCAAGTTTTTTATTACTTCTTAATGTATCTAGGCTTTCACTTGATAAATTTTGTAACCATAGTTTTACCGTTCCTATAAGTGTTCTTTCTATATATCCTGGTGTTTCAGCTATTGCAATTTTATTATCTATTAGTTGTTTGGAGATGTACCCTATCCATAATTGGATTGTTTTATTTATATCTGCTACACAATCTAGATCTAAAAAATTACATTGTTCAGTTATCTGTCTTGGTGTCCATTTCCTATTTAGCCTTTTATCCCATAATGTTTTATTTCTATCATATGAATCATAACTTACTCTGTAATAGGTTGGGTTTAGTTGTCTTGGATTTTTTACTCCTGATGTGCTTGGTTTATCTTCGATCATATCTCCTGTATTTATTTCTGGATTTGTTTTCATCTTTTCCATTTTTTCTATTAGTTCTGTGTATGTTTCACTTGTTTCTGAATAGTCTTCTCCTAGATTTGTGTCGTTATCACTTTGGTCATTTATTTCGTTCATGCTTATTTTTGGTGGATTATCATGTATTTCTTCTAACTGTAATTTGAACTTTTCTATCTCATTTGTCAGTTTTAGCTCTTGTTCTTCTTCTGGAAAATTGGACCCTCTGATTTTACCGTATATAGATAGTCCCCGCGTTTCTTAGAGTAAAAGTGATAAGAAACGACCCTGAATTTCTGCCCCTCTGGTACTTCCGAAATGACATCAATCATAAGGTTCCAAAATATGGCGTACACACAGCCCATGAAAGCCTTAGTATTGATTACAACGGTTGGTTGTCCATTGGCTTCCTTCAACGCGCTTGTGGGGCCTTTATAAATACTTCTCCTCTTGTTATTTATAACTCACCACCAAGCCCCCAAAAAGTTTTCTTCTACCATTACTTTTGTTCTTTCTTTGAAATGCAACTTCCCTTTCTCCTCTGAAATCTTTTAGGTATGGCAAAAACTTCCGCCTCTGCTTCTCAGGAGAACGTGCTAAGGAATGCGTTCCAGGATTTTTTACAACGACTTCCTATTTCAAGGTCGAGAGACCTTCTTCAAAGTCGGGGCATCGTGATCCTGTGTCTCAGTATATTAGCTCAATAATAGACGTCGAAACGGTGATGATTGATTACTGCTGGGGGGATGCGGTGCTTGTGGAGATCCCTTCTCTGGAGGAGGATATAGCGACATACAAAGCCTATTTTCTCAATGTGTATACTTACCCATTTACCCTTGGGACAGTGGGGCTATCTTTGCCTCCTATAGACCCCGTGATTCTCGACATCTACCAACATTATCAAGTGACCCTCAGCCAAATCCACCCTTCATTTTGGCGCATTATCTACATGATCAGGTACAATGCGAACATGATTGAGGAGATGCCCTTCACCCTCGATCACTTGATCAAGATGTACATACCCCGTCATTTCCGTGAGGGTATGGTTAAGCTCCACTGGCAAGCTTCGAGGGCTCTTTTTGCTTGCATCGAAGAAGCTGGGAACGGAGGGTGGATGAGCCGCTTTGTCCGAGTTAGGAATTCGGACCTTATCCTGGTGGAAAGGATGTCGTTCCCCGAAAGGTGGAACATGGAACGTAAGTAGATACATTATCTAGTATTTCCTTGCTTCTTTTTAGATACATCTTTCCGCGTGCTTAATTTCTTCAACTGATGCAGTCGTAGCAATTTACCCCGGGCTGGGTCGGCTGGCTGGACTCAATTTTCCCATAACCTGAGCGAGTGTGGCGTGATCTGTCCTAGGCTCGATGGGAAGCCAAGGACCACGGTGAGCCTTCACCCCTGTTGCAGTCGTACCTTCTAATCTGAACTGATACTGATAGCGTTCTCACTCCATGTGCTTCCCTCTTACATTCGGGTAGGTCTGGGGGAGGTCCCTTTGATGAAGGGAACATCGCTTTGTGAAGAGGGTACCTCGGGACCCAATGAAGGGAAGAAAAGACAAAGGGAATCATCGAATGAACCTTCAAAATCCAAGAAGATCAAGGTGGAAGAAATAAGTAAAAAATCCAAGACAACTAAACCCAACCTATTACAGAGTAAGTTATGATTCATATGATAGAAATAAAACATTATGGGATAAAAGGCTAAATAGGAAATGGACACCAAGACAGATAACTGAACAATGTAATTTTTTAGATCTAGATTGTGTAGCAGATATAAATAAAACAATCCAATTATGGATAGGGTACATCTCCAAACAACTAATAGATAATAAAATTGCAATAGCTGAAACACCAGGATATATAGAAAGAACACTTATAGGAACGGTAAAACTATGGTTACAAAATTTATCAAGTGAAAGCCTAGATACATTAAGAAGTAATAAAAAACTTGATGGAACAACAGCAACAACAGTGACAGATATATTGAATAAATATGAAATAGCAATAAAGAAATGAGTTTAGTAGTATGACAACAGAAGTAGAAGAACAAAATAAAGAAAAAACTACAAATAGAAATTTGATGACAAAATTAGCAATATGTAATATGTGTTATATAGACGAATATACTTGTGCATTTAGAGACTATTATTATAAAGGAACATATAGTCCAGATGAAAGTAAGGAAATAAGAAAATTATATTTTACAAAATTACCAGAACCGTTTAGCTCAAAAATAATAAAAAATTGGAATGAAGTAGACTAGCAGATACTCTAGGAGCTCGAATAAAATTTCTACAAAACTGGTTTATAGAATTATGCGAAAAGTATAAAGAAAATATCAAAATGGATAAAATATTAGTAAAATATTTGGCATGCTGCAAAAGTAGAATAGCACCCCAATTTGGCTGCACAGATAAATATTACAAAAAAAAGGAAAGAGAAAGAAATTTAAATCAAAATATTCAAAATATAAATATAGGAAACCAAGAGGAAGATATTATGTAAAAAATTATAAACATAAAAAACCATATAGGAAAAAGAAAAAACTAACAGAATGTACTTGCTATAATTGTGGAAAGCTAGGACACTTAGCCAAAGATTGTAGATTACCAAAAAACCCAAAGAAAAAACAAATTACCGAAATAATGATAGATAATGATAAATATACACAAATAGAATATGTAGATTATGAATTAAGCAGTGAAGACAACATATATGAGATATCAGAAAACGAGTTCCCCGAAAATGAAAAAGAAATAGACAATAATATAGAAGAATCAGACGAAGAAAGTAATGACTGAAAAAGATATACAAATTATACAACAAGAAGAACACCAAGATGAACAATCTTCAGAACAAAAAATAATATTTGACGCTAATATATTTGAACAAATAAAAGGAAAAGAATTGGATCTAAGCATAGACAAAATATTAGAAGTACCAACAATAAAGAATTGGTTTAAAAGACAGAAAGAAGAATACTATGTAGTAAGCCAAAGAGAACATATAATAGATTGTAAATACATCAAAGGTAAAGCACAAATACCAATTTTAAATAAAAAACTACTAAATAAAGAAATACAAGATATAAAAGCAAAAAATCCAATAAAATATGTACACTTAGGAGGAACGGAGATCCTAATAAAAGCATGTTTTAGGGAAGGAATAGATACCCCTATAGAAATATACTTGGCAGATGATAGAATTGTACAACCTATAGAAAAGAGTATAATAAGTGCCGTAAGAGGTAACTTAATATACCAAAAATTTAAATTTATAGTAAGTGCCAACTATTCAGTAGCAATAGATGATAAAAATATAGATAAATCATTAGTGCTATACTGGAAAATGTCTGGAATAAAATTAGCACCAGGAAGTAAAATATTCACAGCAAGATGTAAAAATCTATATGTCTTAACAACAAAACATAAGATAACAACTAAAAATAAAATAAATAAAATAAAATAGAAAATCCATTCGAAAGAATAGTATCAGTTATAGACAACAATGATTACAGTTATACGGAAATGGACATGGAAGAAGATTTAGAAATAGTAAAAGAAAGATTAAGCACGTCAAAACGAACAAATAATGAAATGCCAGAAACGTCATCAAGAATAAGTACATCAAGAAGTACATCAAGAAGAATAAATTATATAACTCCACAAAAATTAATAGAACAAAAAATAGAAGAAATAAACTCACACCATTATTATATAACAGGAATAATGGACCAAAGAAAATATTTAATATTAATAAATACAGGGCAGGAAGAGAATTATGTTATAAGAGAATTAATACCGAAACAAGAGATAGTAACAATAGAACAGCAAAATTCAGAACTACCAAAAGCGTTAAGAAAAAACGAAGAAACAACTGAAAAAGAATTAATTATTGGAGGAATACCAATATTAATAAATTTTAAAATATATCAAGGCGATAAAAACATTACACTAGGAATAAAATGGTTAGAAAAAGTCAAACCATATAAATTAGAAGATAGACAATTAACGATAAGTTATGAAAATAAGAAAATAATAATAAAAAGAACTTTGATATAATGCCAAAGATATACATACTTGCCAAGATAATAGTAGAAGGATATTATAATAGATACTATACACCTATGATGGATACAGGAGCAGAAGCTAACATGTGTAGACATAATTGTTTACCAGAAAGTAAATGGGAAAAGCTAAAAACCCCCATAGTAGTAACAGGATTCAATAATGAGGGAAGTATGATAACATACAAAGCAAGAAATATAAAGATACAAATATGGGATAAAATATTAACCATAGAAGAAATATATAGTTATGAATTCACAAATAAAGATATATTATTAGGAATGCCATTTTTAGATAAATTATACCCACATATAATAACAAAAACACATTGGTGGTTTACTACCCCGTGTAAACAAAAATTAGGAGCAAAAAGAGTAAATAATAAAGTAAGAAAAACAACACCCTGGATTAAAGGAAGTGAAAAGATTACCCAAAAATTAGAAAATATAATACAAAGCAACCATAATATAGAGATAATCATTTTCTCAATAAATAAAATAAAACTACTGCAAGATAAATTAGAATTACTATATAATGATAATCCACTCCAAGGATGGGAAAAACATAAAACAAAAATAAAGATTGAACTAATAGATGAAAATAGCATAGTAACACAAAAACCTTTAAAATACAACTTTAATGATTTAACAGAATTTAAAATGCATATAAAGGAATTATTAGACAATAAGTACATACAAGAAAGTAATAGTAAACATACTAGCCCGGCATTTATAGTAAATAAGCATAGTGAACAAAAACGAGGAAAAAGCCGTATGGTTATAGATTATAGAAATTTAAATGCAAAAACAAAAACATATAATTATCCGATACCAAATAAAATACTAAAAATCAGACAAATACAAGGATATAACTATTTTAGTAAATTTGACTGTAAATCAGGATTTTACCATTTAAAACTAGAAGATGAATCTAAAAAGTTAACAGCATTCACAGTACCACAAGGATTTTACGAATGGAACGTATTACCTTTTGGATATAAAAATGCACCAGGTAGGTATCAACATTTTATGGATAATTACTTCAACCAATTAGAAAATTGTATAATATATATAGATGATATATTGCTATATTCTAGAACAGAGAACGAACATATAAAACTACTAGAAAAATTCATACACATTGTAGAAATATCAGGAATAAGTTTAAGTAAAAAGAAAGCAGAAGTAATGAAAAATCAAATAGAATTTTTAGGTATACAAATAGACAAAAACGGAATAAAAATGCAAACCCATATAGTACAAAAAATAATTAACTTAAATGAAACACTTGATACAAAAAAGAAGTTACAATCATTTTTAGGATTGGTTAACCAAGTAAGAGAATATATTCCTAAATTAGCAGAAAACTTAAAACCATTACAGAGAAAATTAAAAAAGGATATAGAATATCATTTTGACGAAAAGGATAAAATACATATACAGAAGATAAAAAATATGTGTAAAAAATTACCAAAACTATATTTCCCAGATGAAAAGAAAAAGTTCACATATATTGTAGAAACTGATTCTAGTGATCACAGCTATGGAGGAGTTCTAAAATATAAATATGATAATGAAAATATTGAACACCATTGTAGATATTATTCAGGATCATACACGGAACCACAAATTAAATGGGAGATAAATAGGAAAGAACTATTTGGATTATATAAATGTTTGTTAGCATTTGAGCCATATATTGTTTATAACAAGTTTATTGTAAGAACAGATAATACACAAGTAAAATGGTGGATAACACGGAAAGTACAAGATTCAGTAACTACAAAGGAAATAAGAAGACTTGTATTGAATATACAAAATTTTACATTTACAATTGAAGTAATACGAACTGACAAGAATGTTATTGCAGATTACTTATCAAGACAAAAGTACTCAAACTGATGAGAATCAAGAATCGAAAGATATATTTGCAATCCTTACTACCCTATCATTACAGATGGATAGTATGGGCAAAAGATTTCAACAGCTAGAAAGTCAGCAGCATGACTATAAAAATGCGGAGCTAAGTCGATCGGAAGACTTAAAAATTCCAGAATTAGAAGGAGACGTTGGGAAACTCCAAAAAACCCATGACAAAGTTTGTTTACCTACAGCTGCAGGCATAAGCAAACAGGTGAATAAGAAGCTACATACCAATGTAAATTTAAACAACGTATTTGATAAGCCATTTACATAAAAAAAAAGCCAAAAGAAGCAATAGCTATAACCCCACAAACTACAACCTATGCTAATAGCCTACACCACAACAAAAAAGTATATAACCATATTACTCAAACATATATTGAGAATATATATAAAATTCAGACATTTCTAAACCTAAACCCCAGATCAACTACTACTACAGATCCAACACAAGATTATAGAACCCAAAAACTACAAGGATATAATAGGCTAATAGCCCAACCAAAAACAAAAGCCAACCTAGTAAAGACATGTTACAACTACGGACTACTCAGCACCATATATACCCACGACGGAGAAGAAATAATTGGAATACCAGAGCTATACAAAGCATTTGTCACCTTCAAAAGAATTACAAAAGGCAACCTATTCTTCATCAAATTCTATACAGCACCAGCTGAAATACTATATGATGAAATAAAACCCATTATACAGGTGATAAAGATAGGACTAACACGAGATATGATAATACCGGAAGAAATAGAGAAACAACCGGAGATACAGAAAATGGAGATACCAAGTTTCTATGCCAACAAAAGAATAATTGGTATAGCAACTATTATTCAAGAACTAGCTAACAATTATCTACAAGGAAATGCTATCTGGAGCTATTATTCCAGAGACCAGTTAATGATATATGCCAACTCAAAAGAACTACGACAAGGAGATATGGATGAAGTCCAGAAATGGATTTTATCATTATTAAAGCCAGAAATGCAACCAACTACCAGAGCATTGAAAAAAGAATTTATTTCAAACGAGTTATTGACAAGATACTGCAAACTAGTGGGACACAAATATCCAGACCACATATGTTCAAAGTGCAACGGAGATGATAACTATGTACCAGAAGTCCAACTAGAATGAAGGTATCAGCAAGAAGACAAATGAAGGAAACAACTATTGAAAACAAATAATGTAAAGGGTCGAGTCATGTAAAAAAGAAGTAAATAGTAAGAGTCATAATCATGAACAGTAAAGGTCGTTCATGAATAGTAAGAGTCATGTAAAAAAGTCGTAAAGTAAATAGTAAGAGTCATAATCATGAACAGTAAAGGTCGTTCATGAATAGTAAGAGTCATTTGTGAACAGTAGGAGTCGTTTTAATTTTCTATATATATAATGTAAATCCGAGGAAGAAAGGACATCCTCATACTCACCTTCTCTCTCTTATCTTCTCTCAATAAAATATCTGATTATATACAAACTTCTGAAAGCTATGGAGCATTCAAACGAGTTACAAAACCAGGTAAGTTTATTCATAATCATGTTTAACTAAACTCTTATATTCCTTATAATCTCTTGAATATCATAATTGTTTATCATGTTATAGTACTGTTATAAAGAACATCTTGAGAAAGTTTGCCTGTCTAATAATGCTGAGAGTAGTTAAGCCCAGACTATGCCATCCTAAAGTGGAAACCAGTAGGCAAGGAAGCCGTTTAGGGGAGTACACAGAGTTGAGGCGCTGTTAGGGTAAATGATTGAAGCATGAAAAACATGGTAGTGACCAGAAAAGATTGTTCAGTATAACTTATTAAAATATGATAAACTCTATGATAAACAAAGAGGTTAGAGGGAATATGTTTAGTAAACACATGATAAGGATAAATAGTAAATCTGAATGAACAACCACACGTATTTATTAGAAGAAAATATTGACTACAAAATACTTATATTATATATCTTTAACAGACTTAATAACGATGTTAAAAGAAAAATTTATGATATTTTAGTTACTTTTGAAATAATATATGTAATGGAACAAGCATTTACAGAACTAATTGTATCACAAGAAATAGATATATTAGATCTATATGAATTAGATTTATATTCAGATTAATGATCACATATCAAGTTAATAAAATCTGTTTATAAATGAAACATAACACTTTTCATTACATAAGATTCTATAACACCCAGAAATGGAAACTTCTTAAAAACCTCAGTAATATAAATAGAAAAATAGATTGTGTTAAACACAATATTAAAACCTGCAAAGACATAATTAAATATTATGTATCAGCAGGTATACATCGCAGTATTAAAATTAAAATGACCCCCCCCCCCCAAAAAAAAAAAATTGGTATGAATACCTAAGTATTACAAAAACAAACAAAGCTAGGCTATCTAGATTAATCGATATAATATCTAAAACAAAATATAAATATATTTGCTATCTTAAAAAGAAAAGATGAATAAAGAAGAGTTCGCACTAGAAGCGAAAACATATAAAAATCCAGAATGATTAAAAATAACAATAATATTTTCCAACTTAGGAAGAAGATACAAGAAAATAGGAAATAACCTGAACTTAATGTTAGAAAAAGAAACTGTAAAACTAGAAGATAGTTTAACCGCAATGGTTAGAATAACAAAAGAAAACGAAGAAATAGACAGAAAAAGAGAAATAAAAGAAATACAACAACAAGCTAAAGAAAAAATACAACAGATAGAAGAAGTAAAAAACACTAAGATAACAGAATTAGAAAAAGAATTAGAAATGCTAAAACAGCTATACGCTAATAAACTAAAAGAAAAAGAAAAACGTAAAGAAGAAGAACAAGAGCTAAAACTGACAAATGAGATAGAAAAGTTCAAATTACAGTTAGAAGAAATACAGGATAATCCACCAAAAATAAGCATGAACGAAATAAATGACCAAAGTGATAACGACACAAATCTAGGAGAAGACTATTCAGAAACAAGTGAAACATACACAGAACTAATAGAAAAAACGGAAAAGATGAAAACAAATCTAGAAATAAATACAGGAGATATGATCGAAGATAAACCAAGCACATCAGGAGTAAAAAATCCAATAGAAAGGCGCAGGAAATAGGGAACAAGGCTATAAATCTCGAAATGACCGACCGGGGTCGCTACAATCCAGAGAAGTAGTGACGAGGGGTTGAAATCGACACCTACTAGAGGTCCAAATAAATATATAATATGATAATTAATAACGAATATGAAGTGCACAACAATAGTTGAGTAAATCTTTAATTTCGTAATGTTCCAATTATTTCTTTTAAAGCATAAATTTCTAAATTTCTAGATATTGTATCCTATCTTATATCTCTGAAAAAATCCAAGTGTCAACACCAATTAAATAAAAAATACCATAAAATGTCGGGCCTCAGTGGAAGGTTTATCTCGGGAATATTCAAACTACTAGAGGTGTAACACACGATTCTGCCGAGGTCGTTCAGCCCGATCCAGAATAACGTGTACACTGTCGAGGGACGTGCAGCACAATTCATAGATACATCTATATACTGTCGAGGCATTTGTCCCACTCCATAAGAAAGAAATGAAGTTACTGAATTACAAGACACGTGTTTACGATACAACACATGAGCACAAGAATAAGTACACCCCTTTACATTTATCAAATATCATGGAAATAACTCGAGGTGATAAAGCTTGTCCTAATATATTTATTTCTAAATCAATTTCAGTTATAACTTTAATTAATTATGCCAACAAAACAAGTTCAAATAATTCAATTATTACATGATAAGGTCCTAAGTCTACCTAGACATAAACAAGCTTTGGCTACGTACGGACTCTCGTCACCTCGTATGTATGTAGCACCCATAACTAGTTGCACATAATAATAAAACCCACCTAGGGGGTAGTTTCTCCCTCAAAAGGTTGGACATGAGACTTACCTCGCACTAAAATTCCATAACCGGCTCCATTGCCACTCTAACACCCCAAACTGATGTCGTCGCTCCAAAACTAGTCAATTGATGAGAAAATCCATAAACATATACTCTAATACTCATAATAAATCAATTTATAACAATTTCCAACTCCGCTTGAAAAATTGATAAAGTCAACCCTCAGGCCCACTTGCCCGGATTTTGAAAATTCTCGAAGATAAACTTTACCATAACACTACGAACACAAATATATAATATATTCCTAATTTCATGTCCAGTTTTGTTTTGTGGTCAAAATTCAAAGATACCAAATTCTAGGTTTTCTACCAAAATCCCAAATTCCTCCTAATTTTCATGTTTAAACCCATATATAAACCATGTATTAACTTATAATAGATGCGAATCAGTTACCTTGTGTTGCTTGATGAAAATTCCCCTTGAAGCTCTCCAAAAATCGCCCCAATCAAGTGAAAATGAGAGAAAATGTGCCAAATCCCATTTTTTTTAAAAACACCTCTGCTCAGATGAGATTTCGCAGTTATGGTCCAATAGCCGCTTCTGTGGAAGCTCCCTCGCAGATGCGGCTTCCTTCAAGTCTAGCTTCTCTTGCTTCTGCAGCCATTCACACGCAGGTGCACATCTGCTTCCGCGGAAAGACTTCTGCACCTGTGGACTCCCAGCTCGAGCACCATTATGCACTTGCACACCCATGATCGCATATGTGGCTCCGCAGGTGAGCTATAGCACCCGCACCTGCAATTCATCAGTTCCTCACTCCATTCCGATTCGGCGAACCCTGCGCCAATTCGACGAGCTCGCATATGCGGCCCTTTTCATGCAGGTGTGATTGCTCCAGACACCAGCTGCCTCAGCATTTCCCCCAAACCGAAACTCTATCCGTTAACCATCTGGAATCCACCCGAGGCCCTCGGGTCCTCAACCAATTATACCAATGAGTCCCAAAAAATATTATGAGCTTATTCATGACATCAAATCACGCCAAACAAAATCGAAAATACGAATCGACGATCGAAATCCATTTTTAACTTTTCAAACATTCAAACATCGACGAACATGTCCAAATAATATCAAAACATTCCAGAATGACGCCAAACTTTATGCACAAGTCATAATTCACAATACAAACCTATTCCAAGGCTCGGAATCCGAAAGAAACATCGATAACACCAAGGTCCACCTCAAACCAAACTTAAGAAATTTTTAAACCTTCAAAATGCAACATTTCATAATAAGCATTGAAATGTTCCCGGGCCAGCCGATGCTCAATCGAAACATACTCTTAAGTACAAATCATCATAAGAACCTATTGGAACCTTCAACTCCTGATTTCGAGGTTGTTTACTCAAAAATCATCATTTAGTCAATTCTTCAAACTTAAAGCTTCTGAAATTAGAAATTTCTTCCCAAATCTACTTCTATCTTCCCGAAATTCCATTCTGGCCACACGTACAAGTCAAAATACTTAAAGTGAAGCTACTCAAGGCCTTAAACCGCTGAATGACGCGCTAGAGCTCAAAGTAACCACTCGGGTTTTTACACTTGTATAAGCTAAACTCTATACACTAATTCATTTATTATATAAGTAAAGGAAAAAATTGAACAAATGATCTATTTAAAACTTTAATAAAATTGAATAAACAATTATTTGATAATAAATATTATATCAAAACTAAAATCCATGGTTAATAGTATATATCTCAACAATCTCTCACTTACACTTTTAACCATGACAAGTAATAAAATATACTATATCTAAATGTATGGTTAATAGTATATGCCTTAACAATGTCTCGCATAGACTCATAATCATGCATCTATAATTTTCACAGCTATCCTTTGGCACGACTATTAAAAGTCTCTACCAATAAGCTTTTGCTAAAAGGAACGTGCCAAGTTATTTTCAAATGCAATCTTTGTCTAATAGTGCATTGTCGTAATTAACTAGTTTGGTATTCAGCTCTTCACGGATCTTGTTATGAAACTCTCCCAATAGTACATACCAAAATATGATTACTATACTCCGACTACGACGAAGTACTGCTAATATTTTCTTCATTATCTTGCGGTGTTAAAATATTAATGACTTATTCCTGTAGTGTTCTCTGCTCAACATCACTCCCACTACTCGAATGTAGTATATTTCATTTCGTCTATTAATGTTTCTAGAACTACTTAAATATAATGGAACATTAATTTCGACTGATAGAGTTGTATGTTCTTGAGCCTTTGAATTTTTAGATGATTCATTTGTTATTTCTTTGCTTAGCTCCTGTAAAACTAGTCTACTTCTAGGAACATAGTTTATTAAAAAATTCTATTATAGAGAACTGGTATTTGTGCTACCAACTATATTTTTTCTTTAGGAAAATAAAATAAATCTCCTTTCATTTCCTTGGATATTCAATATATATGCATACATTCGTCCTTGATTTCATCTTATCGATGTCCATTTTAGTATATATAGTGGACAATTTCATATCCGAACTTTTTGCAGACTGAACTTATGTTATGTCCACAGTTCTATGGGTGTCCAAGTTACTGAACTAGAAGAAACTAAAATCATAATGTAATTTGCAGTTTCTAAGGCATATCCCATAACAAAAAGAAGAAATAAATCTGAATAACTCATCATTAATCTAAACATCTTCATAAGTTTCTTATTTCTTCTCTCTATTACATCACTCTATTATTAAGTACCCGGTAAAGTCAATTGAGATATAATTCCTTATTCTGATAAGTAACTAATGAACTTTGTAGAGTTCTAGCCACCTACGATAAGATCATAGTAATTTAATATATTCTCATGGCGCTTCTCCATGTCAAGCCTTAAGGTCTAAACTTATTCAAAGCATTCAGACTTACGATGGATCAAATAAATATATTCATAGTCTGTGTATCATTTATGAACATCATAAAAATACTCAAAACTACCTCTTGTTTATATGTTCATTAGACATCACAATAAAAAATTGATTAGTTCAAACTTATCACCAACTCTTTTTCCTTTGGAACAGAAATGTCTCTTAGTCATATTTCCTTCTAAAGAGGATCCATAAGTTGGTAGTGTCTCTACTTTCAATTAACATTAAGGTTCATCATTGACCAACAGAATCTTATCCAGATAATTATGACTTAGACGCAAGTGCACAGATAAGTTTCACTCAATTTTGAATAATATTTTCTCTTACAAGGTAAATTAATATTGTTCAGTTCAAGAGAGACATTAACAATAACAAGGTCATGCATCCATATAACACAAAAGATAAAATATTTATCAATCTCAATAATGAAATAGTTCGAAAATAAAATATATATCCATCTTTTATTTTGCCTAAAGCCCGGAATTAAATTTCTTATGGCAAAAGGTACATGTATTGCATCCTTTAAGTTAATGTATTATCACGACCAAAGATTTTTTTTTTTAACAAGTGATATGAGAAACTACATGAAGTCATTGTGGAGTTGAGATATATAACATTAAATAGATGATAATAAGTCGATTCATTGAATAATAAAATTCATACTACATTCAATATATACACATACATGCATCTCGAATAGCAAATTTTGATGGAAAAATATGAGCCAGCCCCGAAGCCAAGGTCAAATGCAAGCCATTATTCATGCAAGTATATTATATAATGCAAGAATTATACTATCCTTAAAAAAACAGGGCAAACTCAGATGAAGAGCAAATTGTTATTTTTAGTCAATTGTAAATAATCATTTAGTACGAATAGTTATGGAGTAAACTTCGGCCGGTTGTTTCATGAGTTACAGTCTCGTTTTCCCTGTTTCTACTTCTTTTTGTGTTGTTCTGCTGTATTTAATCATATTGTGTTAGCTGTTTTGTGTTCGGAATAGTCATGGAGTAAAATGAGATACTTAGTCTTTTATTTGGAAACATAGGTTGGAAAAGTCAATCGGATGTTGACTTATATGTAGAAGTTCTCGGATGTGAATTATAATGGTTCTGATAGCTTTATTAGGTGATTTTGGACTTAGGAGCATGTTCGGAATGTAATTTGGAGGTCTGTGGTAGATTTAGGCTTGAATTGACAAAATTGGAAATTTGGCATTTTTCGGTCGGCAGTGAAAATCACTATATTAGGGTCGGAATGGAATTTTGGAAATTGGAGTAGCTCTTTTGTCTCATTTGTGATGTGTTTGAAAAATATCAGGTCATTTGGATGAGGTTTGATAGGTTTTTGGATTGGTTGCGGAATTCGGAAGTTTGGAAATCCTTAGGCTTGAATCCAAGGGTGATTTGATGTTTCGATGTTGTTTTGAGTGTTCCGAAGGTTGGAATAAGTTTGACTAGTGATATGTGACTTGTTGGTCTTTTTGGTTGGGGTCCCGAGGGTC
The DNA here is from genome assembly GCF_000393655.2 of Nicotiana sylvestris. Lineage (NCBI taxonomy): Eukaryota > Viridiplantae > Streptophyta > Magnoliopsida > Solanales > Solanaceae > Nicotiana > Nicotiana sylvestris. Next base: position 65,752,265 of record NC_091067.1, on the reverse strand, counting down.
TCAGGATGAATTTGGAAGGTTGTCAGAAAGATTGGACTTGGATTGGAGCAGCTGAAGTTGCTGCTTCTATCATATCCGCACCTGCAGATTGAGGACCGCAGGTGTGAGAGCAAGGCTACAGATGCGGAAGATTTGGAACTCAGGCAAGACCGCAGGTGCGCACTAAGGACCGCAGATGAAGATGTGGATCGTAGAAGCGGAATTCTCAGGGTTAAGTGAAAATCGCACCTGCGATGGTCTTTCCGAAGGTGTAGCATCGCAGAAGCAATTTGGAGACCGCAGGTGCGAAAATCGCAGGGCAGAAACTATATAAGCATCACTTTGCTAAGTTCAGTCTTTTATCCACCATTTTTGGTCGAGTTGGAGCTTGGGGACCTTGATTGCAAGGGAGAATTTAAGTGTTTTCAGTGAGGTAAGCTACTTGGACTTTGTATCATGTATTTATGGTGATTATTCCATTGTTTAATCATGAAATTAGTGGGAAAATTAGAGAAGAAATTGGGAGATTAGGGCATGAAATTGGAGAGTTTAAATTGGGGAGTTGAGGGGCCATTTGAGGTATGATTTGGATGATCTTGGTATGTATAGACTCGTGGGAGGATAAGGATCCTAGTGATGTAATTTTTATTGAATTTCAAGATGTGGGCCCGGGGGTTGGGTTTGACCAATTTCGGGATTTTTGAGTTAATTTGATAATTTTCGCCTGGGATTTGTTCCTTTGGCATGTATTGATGTTATGATTCTAATTTTGGATAGATTCGGGACGATTTAAGGCCGAGTCGAGAGGCAAGGGCATTGCGGAGTAGATATCCATCTTGCTTGAGTTAAGTAGCTATTGCAAATCTAGACCTGAGGGTATGAAACCCCAGAATTTTGTACTATTTTGATAAATAAGGTGACACACATGCTAGGTGACGGGCATGTGGGCGTGCACCAGTGGGGATTGTGACTTGGTCAGTCCCATGGCAACTGAAGAGTTGCATATTTTGATAAACTCTATATGAAATCTATGTGTTTAGAAATAATTCTGTAAACTTGGGCTAAATGCCATGTTTGGGGCCTTGGGCCGTACTGATTAGACCCTCAGGGGTATTTTACTACTTTCCTCACACTATTTTGATTCGAAAGCATATCTTCAGTCATGATTTTTACCTGCTTATTTTTTGTTCAGCTTCATTACTCTATTTTAAATATATGCAAGTTGTTTGGGCGGAGTTACCTGATTTTCACTAAGATGCCCGAGTGGCTGCGAGGTTGATGACTAAGAGAGGCCGAGGGCCTGATGGTGAGGATTATATATTTATGGATCGGGCTGCATGCCGCAGTGGTATAGCGCTTCGGCTATAGGAGCCCCTCCGGAGTCTGCACACCCCTAATGAGCGCAGTCAAGTATATACATTTACGGATCAGGATGCACGCCGCAACGTTTATTATTATGAGGTATCAATTGAGCGTTAGTAATGATTGATGAGAGTTGGGTCAAGAGTGACTTAGAGGCTTGCTCGAGAGGCTATATATATGAGTGATACTTTGCCCGAGGGGCTTGTTATGAAATTACTATTTTCACTCTTCTTTTAAACTGAGCCTCTATTGAAAAATGTTGAACAAATGTTTTAAATAACTTTAATTGAAATGGGAGTTTTTACGAGATGTTCGGAAATTGAACTATGGATTTGACTTTGTTATTTCTATTGAGATTTCTATGATAGATTATGTATATGATTTAAATGCTCGTCATTTCACTCAGACTTTATTTACTTTGGTTACTTACTGAGTTGGCGTACTTACATTACTCCATGCACCTTGTATGCAGATCCAGGCACCAGGGCATGTGAGTGGGAGTTGTTTCCATCTGCAGAGCATTTTCGGAGTTAGCAAGGTAGTTGTACAGTGTCCGCAGCCTAGTCTTTCTCCTTCCTATCCTTAGTATTATATATTTCAGTCTTATCTTGTATTGAGTAGACAGTATTGGACTATATTTTAGTGGCTCATGACTAGTGACACCAAAATCGAACAGTGTTTGATGTATTTGCGTATTTGTTTTCTGCTACTTTCGATATATTAAAAATGAAAGATTTGTGATCACATTTGATTAGAAAAATGATTTTACAAAAGACCTTTATGATATTAGTGTTGAATCGATTGGCCTAGTACTGTGATAGGCGCCATCATGACTGGGTGGTTTGGGGTCGTGACAAGTTGGTATCAGAGCCTAGGTTACATAGGTCTCACCAGTCATAAGCTGGTTTAGTAGAGTCTTGCGGATCGGTACAAAAACATCTGTACTTATCTTCGAGAGGCTGCAGAACCTTTGGGAAAAACTTCACATTCTTGAATTCCTGTCATGCGAATCTATTGATTCTAGTAACTAAACTTCTGTTATTGTATTCTCTCACAGATGGTGAGAACACGTGCTACCAGTCAGGACGAACGACCACCAATACCACCAGTTGGGGCTACTAGAGGCCGAGGTCACGGTCGAGGCTGTTGTAGGGGTAGGGTTGTATCCCGCACAACAGCTAGGTCAGCACCTGCAGATCCACCAGCCGCCCCAGTTCATGATCAGGTCCTAGTTGTGGATGCTCCAGAAGGACCAGTTCGGGCACCGGTTGTGCCGATTGTTATTCTAGGCCTTTAGGAGGCCCTAGCCCAAATTCTATCAATATGTACTGGCCTGGATCAGGCGGCCTCAGTTACTATGGCCCCAGCTACTTCTTAGAACGAGGAGGCACCTAGATTGCCACCGCTCGCACACCTAAGCAGGTTGTGCAGGGACTTCAGACACCGGGTGCACCTCTAGCCTAACCGGTTGCACCTGCTCAGAATTATGTGGTACCAGTTATGCCTGACGATAAGCAGCGTTGATTGGAGAGGTCTGGTAGACTTCAGCCTCCGACTTTCAATGGTTCAGAAGGCGAGGATGCCCAGGGTTTCTTGGACAAGTATTAGAGGATGCTTCGGACCACATGTATTTTGGAGACTAGTGGGGTCTTGTTCACTACTTTCCAATTTTCAAGAGCTGCCTTTACTTGGTGGGAGGCTTATGAGAGGCGTAGGCCTGTTGATGCAGCTCCCCTTACCTGGCTTATGAGAGGCATTGGCCTATTGATCCACTCTTTTTTTGGAGAAGTATGTGCCATAGTTTCGCAGAGAAAAGCTACACAGGCAGTTCGTGTAGTTGCGTCAGGATGATATGACTGTGATTCAGTATGAGATAAGATTTTTAAAGCTGGCTCATCATGCTGTTTGGTTGATTCCTACGAATAGAGAGAGGATCAGGAGGTTTGTGGATGGCCTCACATATCAGCTTCAGATTCTCATGCCTAGAGAGAGGGTTTTATGTCCGACTTTTGAGCAGGTTGTTGATATTGCCTGAGATATTGAGTCAGTTCATCGCCAGGAACGAGATGAGACGGAGGCCAATAGGTCTCCAAGATCCGGTAGTTTTGGTGGTGCTCCTTCGAGAGGCCCGTTTCAGCACGGTAGAGGCCATCCATTCAAACATGCTCAGTCAGCTCGCATAGTTCAATACGGGGCATCATCGGGCCATGGTTCTCATAGTTCTTATCAGGGCCTTTCATCACTTAGTGCCCTTCCAGCCCAGATTTCGTCATGTGCTCCATCAGTTCAGAGCTCCTCCATACCAGATTCTTCTACTAGTTATCCCGGTGCTAGGGATTCCCTTCAGTCCCCATCCCCACACTCGAGAGTTGTTATGAGTTTAGAGAGTTTGGGAATATGAGGATATAGTGTACTCGTCTTCCTAGGGGTCCATCTTAGCAGAGGAGTCACCCCTAGACTTTAGCTCCAGTTACTTCACCACCGGCCCAGACAGCTAGGAGTTGGTATTAGTCAGCTAGGGCTCGCCCTAGAGGGGGAGGTCGATTCAGTGGTGGTCAGGCCCGTTTCTATGCACTCCTAGCTAGACCAGATGATATTGCTTCAGATGCCATGATTACAAGTATTGTCTCTATTGACACAGAAATACATCTGTGTTATTTGTTCATGGTTCCACTTTTTCATATGTGTCATCATATTTTGCTCGTTATTTGGATACGCCCCTTGAGTCTCTTGTTTCATCTGTTCGTGTATCTACTCCAGTGGGCGATACTATTGTTGTAGACCGTATGTATTGGTCGTGTGTGATGACTATTGGGGGTTTGGAGACCCGAGTGGACCTTTTGTTGCTTTATATGGTGGATTTCGATGTGATATTGGGCATGGATTGGTTATCTTTGTGTCATGCTATATTGAACTGTCATGCTAAGACAGTGATGTTGTCTATGCCGGGTGTGCCATGGATTGAGTGGAGAGGTTCGACAGATTTTGTTCCCAATAGGGTGATTTCATTTCTGAAAGCCTAGTGGATGGTTGGGAAGGGTTGCCTTTCTTACTGAGCCTTTGTAAGGGATGTTAGTGCAGAGACTCATACCATTGATTCAGTCCCGGTGGTGAGGGACTTTCTAGATATGTTTCCTACAAATCTGTCGGGCATGCCACCGGACAGAGATATTGACTTCGGTATTGATTTGGTGTTGGGCACTCAGCCCATTTCTATTACACTGAATAGTATGGCACCATCGAAGTTGAAGGAATTAAAGGAGCAGCTTCAGGAACTCCTTGATAAAGGGTTCATTCGGCCTAGTGTGTCACCTTGGGTGCGCCTATTATATTTGTGAATAAGAAGGATGGCATTATGAGGATGTGCATTGATTATAGGTAATTGAACAAAGTCACAATTAAGAAAAAATATCCTTTGTCTTGCATTGATGATTTATTCGACCAACTTCAAGGAGCGAGAGTTTTCTCCAAGATTGATCTCTGTTCAGGTTATCACCAGTTGAAGATCATGAACCCAGATATTATTAAGACAACTTTCACGACCCGATATGATCATTATGAGTTCCTTGTGATGTCTTTTGGGCTGACCAATGCCCCAGCAGCATTCATGCATTTTATGAATAGCGTGTTTCGGCCTTATCTCGACTAGTTTGTGATTATTTTCATTGATGATATTCTTGTGTACTCGTGTAGTCAGAAGGAGCACGCCGAGCATTTGAGAGTTGTATTGCAGTGGTTGAGGGAGGAGAAGCTTTATGTAAAGTTCTCCAAGTTTGAGTTTTGGCTCAGTTCAGTAGCTTTCTTGGGGCATGTGTTGTCTAGTGAGGGTATTCAGTATGATCCGAAGAAGATAGAAGCAGTTCAGAGTTGGCCCAGGCTGTCCTCAGCCATAGATATTCGCAGCTTTCTTTGTTGGCGGGTTATTATCATCGGTTCGTTCAGGGATTTTAATCTATTGCATCACCCTTGACCAAATTGACTCAAAAGGATGCTCCATTTCAGGTGGTCGGATGAGTGTAAGGTGAGCTTCCAGAAGATCAAGACTGCCTTGACAACAACTCTAGTGTTAGTTTTGCCATTAGCTTCAGGTTCATATACAGTATATTGCAATTCTTCTAGAGTTGGCATTGGGTGTGTGTTGATTCAGGAGGGTAGAGTGATTGTTTATGCTTCTCCTTAGTTGAAGCCCCATGAGAAGAACTACCATGTTTATGATTTCGAGTTTGCTGCCATTGTTCACGTGTTGAAGATTTGGAGACATTATCTTTATGGTGTATCTTGTGAGGTGTTTACAGATCATCGGAGCCTCCAGCACTTGTTCATGCAGAAGGATCTCAATTTGAGGCAACTTAGATTGTTGGAGCTGCTAAAGGATTATGATATCACTATATTGTACCATCCGGGGAAGGCCAATGTAGTGGTCGATGCTTTGAGTAGGAAGGCAGTGAGTATGGGCAGTTTAGCATATATTCCTATTAGGGAGAGACCTCTTGCAGTTGATGTGCAGGCCTTAGCCAATCGGTTTGTGAGGTTGGATATTTCGGAGCCCAGTCAGTTCTTAGCTTGTGTGGGTTCTTGGTCTTCCTTGTTTGATCATATCAGGGAGCATCAGTATGATGATCCTCATTTTCTTGTCCTCAAAGGACAGAGTTCAGCACGACGATGCCAGAGATGTGACTATTGGTGATGATGGGGTATTGAGGATGCAGGGCCGGATATGTGTACCCAATGTAGATGTGCTTCGGGAGTTGATTCTGAAGGAGGCCCATAGCTTGCGGTATTCCATCAATCCGGGTGCCGCGAAGATGTATCAGGATTTGAGACATCACTACTAGTGGAAAAGTCTTGATTTAATTCAATAATACAAGCACGTAACATGTCTTCCAAAATCTAAATAGTGCACTTGGACGCCCGTCCGTCTGAGGATGAAATGTTGTGCTCAACTCAACCTAAGTGCCCAACTCTCGCTGCACGACTCTCCAAAACTGCAATGTAAACCATATGCTTCTCTCTGATATAAATCTCTACCAACCGATCTGAAGAATAGGTAGTACTCACTGGAATGAAGTGCACAGACTTGGTAAGCCGATCCACAATCACCTAAATAACATCGAACTTCATCGAAGTTCGTGGGAGCCCAACTACGAAGTTCATGGTGATCCGCTCCCACTTTCACTTTATAATCTCTATCTGCTAAAGTAAGACACCCGATCTCTGATGCTCATATTTCACCTACTGACAGTTGAGACATCGAGCTACAAACCCAACTATATATTTCTTCATTCTCCTCCACTAATAGTGTCGTCTCAAATCCTGCTCATATTTACGGCACCTGGATGGAGGGAATACCGCGAGTTGTGGGCCTCCTCCAGAATCAACTCCTGAAGCCCATCTATATTGGGCACACATATCCAGCCCTGCATCCTCAATACCCTATCATATCAAATAGTCACATCCCTAGTATCATCATGCTGAACCTTGTCCTTGAGGACAAGTAAAAGAGGATCATCATACTAGCTCTCTTTGATGTGATCAAACAAGGAATTAGAACCCGACTTGGCTCCAAAATATCCAATCTTACTAGCTGGTTGGCCAAAGCCTTAACATCGACCGCAAGAGGTCTCTCCCCAACAGGAATAAGTGCAAGACTGCCCATACTAACTTCCTTCATGCTCAAGGCATCGGCCACCACATTGGCCTTTCCCAGGTGATACAGAATAGTAATATCATAGTCCTTTAGAAGCTCCAACCACCTTCGCTGCCTCAAATTGAGATCCTTCTATTTGAACAAGTGTTGAAGGCTACGATGGTCGGTAAACATCTCACAAGACACCCCATAGTGATAATACCTCCAAATCTTCAATGCGTGAACAATGACATCCAACTCCAAATCATGAATATGGTAGTTCTTCTTATGGGACTTCAGCTGACGAAAAGCATAAGAAATCACTCCATAAGCAATCACTCTACCCTCCTACATAGAAACACATCCAATACCGATCCGAGAAGCATCACAATATACTGAATATGAACTAGAAGCTGATGGTAGAACTAATACTGGAGCTTTGGTCAAGGCAGTCTTGAGCTTTTGGAAGCTTGCCTCACACTCGTCCGACCACCTAAAAGGAGGGCGATTCAATAGAAGAGAAATCCTGCATGAACCGACGGTAGTAGCCAGCCAAACCAAGAAAGCTCTGAATCTCTGTAGCCAAGGACGGCCTGGGCAACCTCTGGACCGCCTCTATCTTCTTCAGATCAACTTGAATACCCACACTGGACACCATGTTCCCCAAGAACGCCACTGAACTGAGCCAAAATTCACCCTTGGAGAATTAGCATAAAGCCTCTCCCCCCTCAACCGCTGTAACACAATCCGCAAACGTTAGGCATGCTCCTCCTGGCTGTGAGAGTACACCAGGATATCATCAATGAATACAATAACAAACGAGTCGAGATAAGGCTGGAACGCACTATTCATCAGATGCATGAACGTTGTTGGGGCATTGGTCAACCGAAAAGATATCACAAGGAACTTCTAATAACCATATCGAGTCCTGAAAATTTCCTTAAGAATGTCTGAGTCCCTAATCTTCAACTGGTGATACCCTGACCTGAGATCAATCTTGGAGAACACCCTCACTCCCTAAAGCTAGTCGATTAGATCATCAATGCACGGTAAAGGATACTTGTTCTTGATTGTGACTTTGTTCAAATGCCTATAATCAATGCACATTCTCATTATGACACTATTCTTCTTCACAAATAGAATAGGTGCACCCTAAGGTGACATACTAGGCCTAATAAAACCATTCTCAAGGAGCTCCTAAATCTGCTCCTTCAACTTAGCCGGTGCCATACGGTACGATGGAATAGAAATAGGCTGAGTATTCGGCACCAAAACAATACCGAAGTTAATATCCCTATCTGGCGGCATGCCCTGCAAGTCTGCAGGAAACACATCCGGAAAATCGTGCACCACCAAAACAGAATCAATAGCAGGGGTCTCTTCACTGACATCTCTTACAAAATCCAAATAGGATAAACAACCCTTCCCAACCATCCGATGGACTTTCAAGTATGAAATCACTCTACTAGGACACAATCAAAAGAACCCCGCCACTCAATCCGAGACAATCCCGGCATTGCCAATGTTACAGTCTTAGCATGGCAGTCTAAAATAACATGATAGGTAGACAGCCAATCCATACCCAATATCATATCAAAATCAACCATACTAAGCAGTAGAAGATCCACTCTAGTCTCCAATCCCCCAATGGTCACTACACACGACCTACGCACACGGTCCATAATAATTGTACCACCCACCGGAGTAGATACATGAACATATAAAGCTAAAGACTGACAAGGCACATATAGATAATGAGCAAGATACGAGGATACATATGAATAGGTGGAACCAGGGTCAAATAAAACAAAGGCATCTCAGTGTCATACTGAGACAATACCTGTGATCACTGTGTCTGAAGCAATGGCATCTGGTCTGGCAGGAAGAGCATAGAAATGGGCCTGACCTCCACCTGATCAACCTCCCCCTCTTGGGCGACCCCGAGCTGACTGGGCAAGTAGTGATATAACTGGTGCTGAAAATGCAGTCTGACTCCTCTACTGCACTGGACCTCCTTCACGATGAGGACACTGCATCCACACATGCCCAAACTCCCCACACTCAAAACAACTCCCTAGTACTGGTGGTGGGGACTGAAGTGAGCCTCGAGCATGGGGATAACTGGAGAAGAACATGCCATAGACAAGCCCTGAACCGATGGAGCATGGGACGAACTCTAAGTTGTAAGAGCACTAAGCGATGAGTGACCCTACTGAGAACTGTGAAAATCATTACCAGATGATGCACCACGGTGGGATGGATGAACCGTTTCAGTATGCCTGAAGGGACGACCCCTGCCGTGGTAAAACTGACCTCTAGAAGGAACACCACCAAGACTATCAGATCTACGAGGCCTCCTGGCCTCCCTCTCTACTCTCTCCTAGCAGTGTATCGTCTCTATATCAGAAGCAATGTCAACAAGCTCCTCAAAAGAATCACCAAACACCCTCTCTGTAGTCATAAGAATCCGCAGATGATAGGTGAGGCCATCAACGAACCTCCTGATCCTCTTCCTATCTATGGGAACCAACCAAATAGAATGACGGTCCAACTCAGAAAATCTCATCTCACACTACATCACCATCATATCATTTTGACGCAACTACTCAAACTATCTATGCAGCTCCTCTCTATGGGACTGCGGCACATACTTCTCCAGGAAGAGAACGAAGAACTACTGCCATGTAAGGGGCGCTGCACCAATAGGCCAATGCCTCTCACATCCCCAGAGAACAGAAAGGTGGTGAATGATATCCCACTGGTCTCTAGAATTCCTGTTGTACGGAGAATCCTCTAACACTTATCCAAGAAACCTTGGGCATCCTCTCCCTCTACACCGCTGAAATTAGGAGGCTGAAGTCTACCAAACCTCTCCAATCTATGTTGCTCATTATCAGGTATGACAAGAACCACATAGTCCTGAGCAGGTGCAATCGGCTGGGCTAGTGATGCCCCCAGTGTCTGAAGTCCCTGTACCACCAGCTCAGGTGTGCGAGCGGCGGGAGTCTGAGCACCTCCCCCGGCCTAAGAAATAGCTGCTGCGGCCGAAACAGAGACTGCCTGAGCAATAGTGGTGCACACAGTCAAAATCTGAGCTAAGGCCTCCTGAAGGCCTGGGATAACAATAAGCACAACTGGTGCCTGGGCTGGTTCCACCGGTGCATCCATAACTAGAACCTAATCCTGAACTACGGCAACTGGCGAGTTTGCTGGTGATGCCCTAGCTGCAATGCGAGTAGTACCTCTACCTCTCAAGACCCCAACTGGTGGTTGTCCATCCTGACCGGTAGCACGTGTCCTTACCATCTATGAGAGAATAGAATAAATGAAGTTTAGTTACCCGGATCAACAGATTCACACGACAAGAACTCAAGAATGTAAAGTTTTCCTAAGGGTTCTACAACCTCTCAAAGATAAGTACAGACGTCTCCATACAGATCTGCAAGACTTTTCTAAACATGCTCATCACTTGTGAGACCTATATAACCTAGGATCTGATACCAACTTGTCACTACCCAAAAACTCGACCCATCATGATGGCACCTATCGATGATACTAGGCCAGCCAACATTACCAAAATGCTTTCAACAATAACCAGAATTAAATCAATACTTTTAGAATAACTCAATCTTTGCCATAGAAGGGGCAAACCCAAAACATAAGTGCGGAAATAAAACCCAACATCGAGGTTTCACTTGTCATGAGCATCTAACATAACCAATCCGAAAGTAACAAGCCTAATTGTAATGACCCAAACCGATTGGCCGCGACGGGAACCCGGTACCTTACTTAACCAAGTACCAATATAACATATATTTTCATGTCATACTATCATAGATAACTAAGCTGGATGGCTGCCGTGAGATAAGTAGAATACAACATAGGATACCAACTTATACATAAGACATGCTGGCCAATAAGACCAAAATAACCACTCGTATACTTAACATAGGCCGACAAGGCCATAAATTTTTTTACATACATGACATCTGTCTACAAGCCTCTAAGAATACATAATTTTCATATAGGTCAGGACAAAGTCCCGCCATACCAAACAATACATGTCTAAATCATACTAACCAAACAAATAACTTCGAAGCAAATGGAGCGCACCAACATCTTCCGCTGAACTAATAGCCTACTTGAAGGGCTCTCGACCTGTCTATTGGGACTTGCAGGCATGAAACACAACGTCTCCAGAAAAAAGGGATGTCAGTATGAATAATGTACCGAGTATATAAGGCACATAAATAAGTATATAACATACATGGAAGAAATATAGAGGAAATGACTCAACTTGTAAGTCTGGATAACTTTGTAATTCACAAAATAATTATAGTGTCATGCACATGTGTATGAATGTAATGTCGTGCATAGGTACTTGTTTCATAACATCATCAGGCCTCTGAGGGCATACCATCATATCATCTCGGCCACTGTGGGCAAAATCATCAACGTATACCAGCTGATTAGGTGGTGGTGCATATATAATGCCATAACATTTCCCATATCCCATATACATAACACCATATGGTCATGGGTTAATGTGCATATGTAAATGCATGAAATGCACGTGAAAATATGTTAAGAAAATCTCTCGGTACGTCATAAGACCATTATGCCTCTGATTAATATCATGAAATTAACTTTACAACTTACGTATTTTTTAGACCTGTGAACAGATGATAGAATAATATAACACATGGGGAATCAAGAACATCAGCATCTTTAGTATTTCTATGAATAGAGTCATTTATGGAAGTTGTGCATTTTCTCGTTTCGTTCATGTCGTACAGATCATGCCAAAAAGAAAGAAGGAATAGCCTTAACATACCCGGAGTAGGGAAAAATCCGTATGAATTTACAAATCCCCTCACTTTATTCTTGGCTTTGTCTTTCTTTATAATTCCCTTACCAAATGAAGGTTGGTATTAATTCAAGGGGAGTGACAATCATTCTTGGCTTCTGCATCCTTATGTCTCCCACTCTCCATTAGCAAATGGAGTTTGGTATTAATTTAAGAGGAGTGTAGGTACAAGTATTATGATTTCTCTTTCTACGCTCTTTGGCTGAAAGTCTCTTAAGAGATGAGAAATTGAATTTGAATAAGAAAAGTTATTTAACCTTTAAGTAGGCTCCACTTGATAAGATGACTAATGCATATACTTCTCTAAGGGTGCCACGTTAATTTATGACTTAAGAGTCATATTTAAGCTAGTTTCTTCGCTGCCACGTTGGGGCCCTTAAATTTATCTAAAAACTTTGATTTCTTAGTTAATTATCCCATCAAAATCATTAAATAACCCAATTATCCACATAACTAGGAATTATCTCAAATTACTTAAAATACTACTCATTTTTATACACCCTATACATCATACTATCGTGGTCATATGGCACTTTGTATGGCACTAGTCCATAAATATCGGGTATTAACACTCGGCCCATATTTTATACCAACATGCCAAGCTTGGACGAAAATTCATTTTCTTTGACTTGTTTCCCCTCTTACCTTCACGAATTTACTCATTACTTGCTTGAAATGGCATAATTCTTATAATCTCCAAATAATCTTTTCCTTAGACTTATGTCAATTACCTTTCAAAAAATTCAAAGTACAATACTATAGGGTAAAACATCGTCGTAATTTAATACTGCGAAGCGTAACATCATCGTAATGTAATACGGCAAGGTGTAACATCATCGTAATGTAATACTGCAAGGTATAACATCATCGTAACGTAATACTGCAAGACGTAACATCATCGTAATATAATACTACGGGATGTGGTATTGATGTAATGTTGCGGGGCATAACACTAACATAGTTTGGAATCTAAAACACAGAAAATAAGGAAAGATAGGGAAGAAGAAAGCAGGTTGTGAACTCTGACAGCTACCTCGCTATCTCCAATTACCAGCTACGAGTTCTATCAACAACCTCTGTATCCAACAACTCCTGGATCTGCACACGAGGCGCGGGGAGTAACGTGAGTACACTAACTCAGTAAGTAAAAGAAATAAATAAGGTACTAAGAAGTAGTGACGAGCTATAGAATTACAGTTCAGTGCAGAAATTTTAATAAAAGATAGGCATGCTTTCAAATCCGGAAATTCAAGTCACATAAGCTTGTTTAAGTCAAGTTCAAGTAAATCAACCGGATAAAATATCTTTCTGAAAATTTTCAAATAATGATACGAAGCATCTGCGTGCAAGAATAATGGAATCTGATACAGCCCCCTCGAGCATTCATCACTCAGTCCACCCATTAAATCCAACCTCACAATCACTCATTCCTCACAGTCACTCATTTCTCACAATCACTCAGCACTCGGCACTCGCACTCAATAGGTACATGCGCTCACTGGGGGTGTGCAAACTCTGGAGGGACTCCTTCAGCCCAAGCGCTATAACAATCCAATCATGACAAAATCAATAAAACATGTTGCGGCGTGTAGCCCGATCTAATAAATATCCTCACAATCAGGCCCTCGGACTCACTCAGTCATCAATCTCTCAAGTCTCTGGGGCTCTCAAATATTAGGGAAATCAGCCCAAATAGCAATAACATGATGCATCAAACAGAATAATAGAGACTGAGATAAAATATGCGAGTAATAATTGTGACTGAGTATAAATAGCATTTAACAAGAAATTCAACATGTAATGCGGCCCCTAGGGGACCCAATGCTACAAACATATAACCTAAACATGGTTTCTAACATGATTTACGGTCAAATTTCCATAACACATAGAGAGAATATAGCTAACTACATGTTGTTCAACTTTACAGTTTCCACGGGACGAACCAAGTCACAATCCCCTCGGTGCACGCCCATACACCCGTCACCTGGAATGTGCATCACCTCCAAAATAGTCACAAGATGCAAAGTTCGGGGTTTCATACCATGAGGACCAGATTTACAACTGTTACTTACCTCAATCAAAGCAAAATCCTACTTTGCAATGTCCTTGCCTCTCGAATAAGCCTCTGAATGCCCCGAATCTACCCACGAACAGTGCAATACCATTAATATATGCTAAAAGAATCAATTCCAAAAGAAAAATATACAAAATTAGACTCAAAACCCGAAATTGATTCAAACCTGGCCCCTAGGCCCGCGTCTCGAAATCCGACAAAAGTCACAAAACCGGAAAGCCCATTCACTCACGAGTCTAACTATACTAAATTTACTCAACTCCGACAACAAAATCCCATTCAAAACCTTAAAATTCTATCTCTAGAACTCTTCCCTTTTTCCCTAAATTTTTCACCCCAAATAACAATTTAGATGATAAAAATGAACATGTGATTATGGTTTTTAACCAAAATAAAGTGAAGAACACTTACCCCAATCAACTCCTTGAATATTCCTTCAAAAATGGCCCAAATCCGTGGTCTCTAGCTTAAAATATGAAAAATGGACTCAAACCCTCAATTTTGAATATAACACTGCCTACCCAAATTTCCTTCATCGGTATCGCGGAAATAGTCTCGCGATCGTGACGCACAAACATGCTGCCCCACATTTTTACTCTACCCGAATGCGGAATTCACTACTCGTTCGCGAACCACTACCACACAAACCTACGTGATCACATCCTACCTCTCGCGATCGCGTAGAGCAATCACCCTACTCCTCTTCAACTCTATTACTTCTATGCGAATGCGGCACTAGCCACGCGTTCGCAAAGCACATCTTCACACGCATACGCGATCGCATCCCTAACTCTATGATCGCTTAGAACAAGCATACCTCTACCCCCAAATAAGATTAGACGATCACGTACATAGTCATGCAATCGCGTAAAAGGAAACCAGAAGAAAAATACTAGAAGCTATCAGCAATCCTCCAAAAGTCAAAAATGATTCGTTAACCTCCCGAAACTCACCTGAGGCCCTCGCGACCTCAACAAGCATACCAACATGGCTCATAACATCATATGAACTTAGCTGAATCTTCAAATCACCTCCAACAACATCAAAAACACGAATTACACCTCGGTTCAAGCCTAACGAACTTTGAAATTTCATAAGCCTACAAACAACGTCAAAACCTATCAAATCAAGTCCGATTAACCTCAAATTTTTTGCACACAAGTCATAAATGACACCACAGACCTATTCCAACTTTCGAAAATCCAACTCGACCCCGATATCAAAATTTCCACTGCCGGTCAATCACCAAAATTCTAACTTACGCCAATTCAAGCATAATTCTACCACGGACCTCCAAATCCATCAAAATTTAAATCCGAGATTGTTTACACATAAGTCAACATCCGGTTAACTTTTCCAACTTAAGCTTTCTCATAAGAGACTGAGTGTCTCAATTTCCTCCAAAAACCAATCCGGACCCGAACCAACTAACCCGATAAGTCATAATACAGCTCTAGAACACAAAGAAGTAGAAAAAGATGGGGAACGAGGCTATAATTCTCGAAACGACCAGTCGGGTCGTTATAAACCCCTATCTAAACGACCTTGAAACACCCAAAAATAATGTGAATAGCAGTGAGTGTTTCTCACGAAGTCGTTTCCGATGGACCTACCAAATTTCAAATCAATTGCAGTTCGTCAATATCATGACCTCCAAATTTATGACAAATCCGGAGAATATTCGTTTTAGGCATTTTCATGGATTAAAATTAATATGATTATGATTTCTGTTATCCTTATAATTATTCCATGAGCACATGACGTTGATTATGTCCTTCCTTTTGCGTAAAGTACATAAAATCGCCTCTTACATCCAAGTGTCCTCCTGTTTTATACACATGAGAATTCAAGATATTAGTTTTCATCATATTTGGTGAATACCTCAATTTCTTTTCTCATGAATTAGATTAACATCACTAGTATCAAGAGGTAAACCTCTTTGGTGTAGATGAAAACTCTATTACTAGCGTAAACTTATCAACGATAATTTTTCACATGGTACACTAAGTACATTTATTCATGACTCAAATAAATAGACCACTTTAGCAGATCATATTTACTATAAATTCTTAACTTATGTATAATATCATCTCACATATATAAAGCCATTAAATTTTTTCAATGATTTTAAATAAATAAAACACTTAAGTGGTACCTATTTATTAATCATAATTTTTTTAATTTATACACGGTATATATGTGTAAGAGGAAAGGAGAGGTAAGACAATCTCATGTCATTAGCTATATCCGTAGGCTAATATCCCAGTTACAAATAAATAGTGCCATGAACTTAGCTAATATACATGTAATTAGCAATATCCTAGCTACAGCCATGAAGCCTAAATGTCACATAGAATATTTGCTCTCTGATGGGCCATAGGTCATAAACTTAACAAGGGAGAAAATCACGTGCAACCACATCTTAATTGTATGACCTAATCTCCCAAAAGGAACCCTTTTACAAGACAAATTTTGTCTTCATCCTCAAACGCCTTTAACACTTTGCAGGTTCTTTTCGGTTATATACCAATCAACAAACGAAAACAACCGATTCTTAAGATGATTCTGCCCAGCGTCATCGCAAACCATGGCACGCTATTTCATTATTTTTTAAAAATTCAATAAACAATTGTAACACACATAACTTGCAACTGGCAACAATTCAAACAGAATCTGCGGCACACATGAATTTAACCCTTTCAATTCCTGTGTCGCAGTAACCAACAAGCTTTTAACTATTCACATATACAATCGCAAATATGTATATATTATCTACGTTATCTATTTAGATGCAAGCTGACTCTGATACCAATTGATGGGAAACAGGTATAAACAATGGAAGCAAATAGTCAGGATCACTTGCATATAATATAGATAACATATAATCACAGATTTTAATCAAACATAAAAGCGGTACTTATCTCTTGAAGCATGGCGGAGATCGTGAAAAGATCCTTCAAGTAAGAGCAAACACCGTCCACGAGATCATCCTCTAGTTCCACAGTCTTTTGCTGTGTGACCCGAATAATGTCCGAAAGTAGCGAAATTCGTGTGGGCGAATTTCTCCTAGGAAAACCATGTAGTAAAACCATAGCCTCCTTATGGAATAAGACCTTATTTATCCGTAAAATGGTACAGATGAATTTATACGTGATTTCTAGACAAGTAAACTAATTTGATCCAGAAATAATAAAATAATTAAAAAAAATATATGATACTTAGCCTTAGATTGTAGATGAAATAGCAGAATTGAAGAATCCGAGAACAAGCTTACCGGGCACAAAAAAGATGAGATCAAAAGCAAGAGGGTAAAATTGTATTAAGCTTTGTATAGAATGTGTGTAAGTTAGCCAGAAAATTCGGATCCTTTACAATGATAACTGAGCTCTCTATTTATAGCTACGTCTAGGAAGGAGGTCCTAGGATCGTGCCCTCCTTTAATGTCAATTATGAGGGACATTGATGAAGGTGTAACGATAGAATAAATGCCAAATTCCTTGTAACGGGTTA
Source organism: Nicotiana sylvestris (assembly GCF_000393655.2). Lineage (NCBI taxonomy): Eukaryota > Viridiplantae > Streptophyta > Magnoliopsida > Solanales > Solanaceae > Nicotiana > Nicotiana sylvestris. Next base: position 65,734,847 of record NC_091067.1, on the reverse strand, counting down.
CCATTCTTAATGATGTGGAATATTATCTATTAAATGCTACAAGACGTAAAGCATTTAGTACACTTTTATGAACATTCTCTTCCGGTGACAAGCAGAATAACTGCGTTCGTTGACCATCTCCGTCTTAGGTTCCACGTGTCCTTCCTTTAGATGACCACGTGTCATATCATATCTTTCCCTATAAAGATAGTCCCCCTGCTATCCGGTGATACAATTTTGTGTTACCGAAAAGTTGGTAGAAATACTCCTTTTAGCGGGAATTACTATATTTCTCTTTTCAGGCTTCTAACAGTTGATTAGTCGCACGTCTATCTGCATTTAATGCCCCGAACACGCGTCAGTCCACAATTCAGCACGGCCTTTGCCAATTATTGAGGTAATCAAGGCCATAAATTTAGCAGCCAAAATTTTACTTATATGCATCACCCTTCTCCTAACTTCATAATTTCTCAAACTTCTAACTTTGGATCTTTTGTTTTTTTGTCTTTTCCTTAATTCTCTTCTAACGAAAACCCTTCTCCTTCTTCTTATTCAATGGATTCTTCTTCTATATGTGTTGGCTCTTTACAAAAAAAGAACAAGGCTGAGGACTATGTTACTCTAATTGTAAGTTCCTTCATCCCAGAAGTCGAGGAAAAATTTCCCACTACTAACCCCCATTCCTGGGCTATTAGTAGGTAACCTTCTTCTATTCGCCCTTCCAGTATTACTACTGTGAAGGAATATTGTTGTTCCTAGGAGTTAGATATTATTGCTCCTGATCTATCGGAGCGAGTGACCCTTCCATGGAGGGTTTAACATATTCTTACACGTATCCCTTTACTTTGGGGCGTTTTCTTTGAGTGGAGAATATATTCTGTGATTGCAGAGTTTTGCCTCCGCTACCAAATATGTTAGGCACAGGTGCGTCCCTCCGTGTGGAGGATGGTTGCCTGCCTTCGGCGCCTGCGCCAGGAGATTGGAGAAGAGCTAAAACTCATATGATGAATCTCTATTCTCCCACAATTTTCCGTAAGGGAATGATAAACATCGACAAGCATGACAAAGATGCTTTGTTGACCAGCATGGATGATGATAATGACCGTGAATGGACGGAACGGTTCATTGCAGTTGCCACTGATAAAATCATTCTGGAAACGACTTCATCCTTTCTGGCTGCAAGGAATCACACTCGTAAAACCTTTTGAATTTATACTTCTTTTTACCAAAATATTCCTTTGTGACTATATTGACTCTTCATCATGTCATGTTTTTAGCAACTCGATGGGTCCCACCAGCAGTGAAAGGCTTAGACCGGTGGGTCCAAAAGATCATGGATGTTATAACGCTCGAAACTCGTTTTTGGAAAGTACTGTCCCTTAATTATGAGTGGAAGGCCAAATATCATGGTAATTTGAACTTACCTTGCTTTTATTTTTTAATGTGAAGAACATAGTTGAACCCCTCTGACTTGTTCATGAAATTATGTCTAACCGCGACCTTTGTTACTGTCCCTGAGGAGGACGTCTTGGTTGACCCTGATGATGCAACGAGGCTGCTTCAGGAGGCACTTACTCGAACAGGTATCTCCAGGCCTGCTTCGGGCGCACATATTTCACTACGGGGTTCCCGACTGGAGATCAAGCAACCAAAAAGAAGGCGTTCTTCCTCGGCCGAGGAAAACAATAAAAGGGCAAAGACTATTACCCCCTAGTCATCGCCGGAAGTCGTGATCACTAGCCCTCTTCCCTGGTCAGTCATAGATACCATGGTGGTCGACAATGATGGAGAAGCCATTGATGTGGGTCTTTTCCATGCAGAAGGCGATGTTCATCATCAACTCAACAGAATGCTCCATCTGTTGAGTTAAATGTTCCAACCGAGGATGACGCCTCGATGCTCTGGGGGAAGTTTGATTTGGTAGAAAATGTCAACTCCATTATCGGGTCCCAACTATTGTGTGTGGTACCGAGTCCCTGCCATTTTTGGTTGGCGAACACCCAACCACTAGCACTGCACTTGATGCGAGTGCTTTGTGATGTCACCCAAACTCACACCACAAATATAGGTTATGAGGTGGTCGAAGCAATAATAAAAACCCAACGCAAGTCGGGGTCGAATCAACTGGGAGTTAGATTTTGGATTAGCTATACACCTAGTGTTACTGTATGATATGCCCAAGATTACACTTCCACATATTCAGTTGTTGTTCCTACTTCTACTTTTAAGCTATTGATTGTAATTGAGAAGCTAAGAGATAATGTTTTTGGTATTGTTGTTTTTCATGTTTATAAAAGGTCTAGGGTCGTGACTTTTACCTAGGTGGTTACCTAATGGGTTGTAAACTCTAGGGCATATTTGAATCGTCGGGGTTGTAATATAGCAATCACACGCAATTACCCACTCAATACCTCTCGATAGTTAGAGTGATTTTGCCCAATTTGGCTTTCTCAAGTCCAAATGGGCATTGCACAAAACAAGTGATAAATGCTCAAGTCGGGTCTTACTATCTCTAAATTTAACCCTTTAGCTGGGGCTATCAATTTCTTGAGTTCACTCCTAATTCTTGAATTCAAGAAAGAACTAGGCTAGATATCACTAACCCAATCACAAATAAGCCCTAAATCAAACACCCATTATGTACCTACATTAGGGTTGGTTCACAATCCTAGCTAGAAATTTAGCTACTCATGAAAAATAAAGAAATTAAAGAAGAAACTAAGATAGAATTAATAATACTTGATTAAGGGAAGAAAATCTAATGTTTAAAAGCTAAACTAGTACAATGTTACCCAATACACTAAGTAAAAACACATCAGGTTCTCCGAACTTACAAAACTTGACCTAAAATGACAAAAAGTTCCATTTGTACTAAACTGAAAATATCTTACAAATTGCCCCTGCGGAGGTTGTGCGGCCGCAGAATTATGTGTGCGGTCTGCACATTGAGACTTGGCTTGACAAGTTCCAGTTCTGTAGCCGCACAATTCTGGGTTGCGGCCGCACTGCTCCAACTTCTGCGGACCACACATTTATGAGTGCGGTCGCGCTCTTGCTTATGTGGCCGCACAATTATAGTGCGGTCCGCACTTCTTGACCTTGGCTTTGGCATTTTTGGAATTCTACGGACCACACAATTCTGAGTGTGGACGCGCTCTTGATTATGCGGCCGCACAAAAATGGTGCGGTCCACATTTTTTCTTGGCCTTAAAATCCTATCTATCTAATCTTTATCTTCTGTGGCCATACCAAAATTTTGTGGTCCGCACTTTACATAGCATTCATTGTCAGATGTTTTCTTCATGATCTGCGAACGCACTCAATATTGTGCTGTCCACATTGTGCTTTTTTAGTTTTCGGGAATACATTTAAGCAATTTTGAGCTAAAATGAAAGTAAAAGAGCGCAAATAAGTAGTTAAAATCCCTACTTATCACTTCACACCTTTCAACTCCATCATTCATTCCCATCTTCGCCATCACCAACAATTGCTATATCATTTCCATCTTCATCCACTCTCCCATTGGCAGATGCTACATCATCTCCACTTGCCGCATCTGATAACGAAGGAGATATTCCTCCTCCCCAGTCCCCAGTTCATGGGAATTAGGGGCAATATTATGGGGTTCTGAAGATCCGCAAAGTATGAGGAATGTGACCCTCTCGGTCTCTACCGGGTGCAACCTGCTTTCCCAACCGATGGAGCTTGCTAACTATCTTAAGCCTCTGGCTGCGAAAAGAGATTGGAAAAGGATCCAAGAACTCTTGGTAGAGTGTTTTATAAACAATATCATGCACAATGTTGCATCAGTGCATTCCTTTCTTCCTTTGTAATTGGAAAAGGACCCTAAATGCATTCTATGTTTTTGTTTCTCTTGTTTTGTAGTCCAACTTTCTAGCTTCTGAAAGACTTCAAAGGTTGATTTGTGAGAAGGAGGAACTCATATCTGAGTGGAATCAACTTTTGGTAGAACGGAATGAAACCGTTCTCCGCCTCTCGAAATTGGAAACCAAAGCCACTGCGGCACTTGTGTATGAGACTCATTTGTAGCAAAGAGAGCAAGAGGTGGTAAACCTTAGGCAAGAAATTGGACCAGAGAGGGCTAGATTCGATGAAGATAGGGAAAAATAGGCTGAAGTACAGGATGATATTCTTGCTGCAACCGAGCGCGAGGCTGCCACTGCTGAAAAATGACTGAATTAGAAGTAGCCTTGAACTCCAAATTTGAAGAGCTTACTGATGTGAGGGTGAAACATGCCCAGTTGAAAGATAAGCACAAGAAGACTATCGAGCATAACAGGATCTTTAATTCAACCATCTGCAACCTTGATATTAGCCTCATATCTGTTAGGTCCTCCTGGGAAAACCTTTCTGCCAAAGTAATTCAACTTAAAGAAGAACTTAAGTGGCGAGCGATTTCCCTCATTGTTGAAAAAACTTATGCCATGTATAGAATGAGGAGAAAAACCTTGGAAGAGGCCAAAGAATGCATTTATTGACTTTGATGCAGAAATTTCTAGGGCCCGGAAGCTTGAGTTGACCGCTAAAAATGGACTCTCGGCGCAGTCTACTGCTTCTAGTTCTGGTTCTGGTTCTAAGTTTTCGACAACTGAAGAGGAATCGGAAGGTGACGATGCTGAAGCCAAACCGGGGAAAATGTTGAGCCATCGGTGGAACCACTTACTTCTCCCAGGGGCGCGGACACTTATCTTCCTCCTGGTTCCGGAGGTGTAGCAATTTAGCTTTTCTTTTTCCCATTCTTGTATCTTTGTCATTTTGGCATGTTCTTATAAATAAAGACACTTTTTGCTCAAGTATTGTTTGAGTCTTATTTTCATTTGAATATCCATGCAAGTCTTTAATCTTGGCATTTTCTTAAGAATTTTGCACATGTTTTCATTTCGTGTTTTGCTATGTGTAGTTTCGAATGCAATTTCTTTGAATTACTTTGATTCCGAGCAATATCCCTTTTACATGAGGGTTTCTATAAGTGTTTTCTCAAGTTTACTTTTTGCGTCTTTTCGTATACGTCTTCGGGTGCATTCTTTCCCCGATGGCATGTTTATTTCGGGCATAAATTCTTCCGAAACCAACCCTTTAACGTGAGGGTTTTCATAAGAGAGGTCCCTCTTGTGTTTACGGTGATCTTGAAGAGGACCTCTCCTATTCATTACGGCACTAGCATTTGAAGTACGTGTTTAACTTTCAAATGACAAAGGTAGTTCATCGTTCAGACAAGAAACAAGATAAAAACAAAAGTATTTCATTTCAGTTAATTCCTTCTATTTTCAAAAGTACAATAGCATTTGTTATGCTAAAACGAAATTATCATTCCTTGTGGCTATCTTGTACAACTTGTTTCTACAAGGCTTGTTTCTAAAAAGCATTTGTTCCCGGTCGACGTGGCAATTACTGGTGTCCTATCCTCATATCCCCCCCCAATGTTCGAATGGATTTTGCTATAAAGCCAAGGATTTTCTAACCATTCCCTAGTAGAAATTTGTTGATTTGCCTTGATATTAAATGTCTTACTGCTGCTATCCTTATTGTATGCTTTCCGTCGCTGCCTTATTATAAACCTCGCCAGGAAAACCAAATTGGGACAAAAACTGAATGAAGGGAAAAGGAGTTTTGCACATACTTTCCCCGCTCGGATAATGTTGATCAACAAAATATCTTTTGAGGTGTGCCATGTTCCAGTTGCTAGGTAGCTTATCTACATTCTGATTTTTCGACTCGTACGAACCTATCCCAGTGATGGCTGAAATCCGGTAGGGACCTTCCCAAGTTGGTCCCAGCTTCCCCGCGTTGAGCTCCCGGGTATTTTGAGTTACTTCTCTTAGAACCAAACCTCCAACCTTGAAATAACAGAGATTGGCTCCTGGATTATAATACCGCTCCATTCTCTATTTTTTAGCTGCCATTCTTACACGCGCCAAGTCTATGTGTTCCTACAGCAGCTCCAAGTTGATCAGCATCTCTTCATTGTTCGATTCTTCATTTGCTTGGAATAACCTTAAAGTAGGTTCTCCTACTTCCACCGGGATTAGAACCTGTGATGACCCAAAAGGTCATCTTAAGATTTAGAACCTAATTCTGCACTTGTAAGCTTTATAAACCTCATTTTATCCCTCCTCGATTTGCATGCGCTGTCCGGGTGTGTTTCCGGAAAGCTATTATGTTAAAAGTTGATGAAAATAAGAACTTTCGCCTAAAAACTTCATTTGAGTTGACCTCGATCAACATTTTTAGCAAACAGACTTGGATTTGTGTTTTGGCGGTCCCAATGAGTGTGTATCGTGATTTGTGACTTGGGTGTATGCCCGGAATCGAATTCGGAAGTCCTTAGTCTGAGATACTATACTTTCTTGAAATTTGAAAGTTAAAGGCTTAATGAAATGGAAATGTTTGACCAAGGTTTGACTTTTTGGATATCGGCCCCGTATTTTGGTTCTAGAACTCGGTATACTTGTCTGTGAATTTTGGTGAGAAACTGAGTTGGTTTGACATGATTCGGACGTTCGATTATGAAAATAGAAGTTTCAAAGTTTTCTTGAAAATTGCATTCATAGTTCTAAGTATTATTTTGGTGATTTGACCGCGCGAGCAAGTTCATATGATGTTTTTATACTTGCGTGCACTTTTTGTTTAGAGCCCCGTGGGCTCCAGTGAGTTCCAGATAGGCCACAAAGTGAAAAATTGGATTTAGAACTCAACTGGTGTTCCGGATTTTTAATACAGGCCTCAAACCTCGCAGTCTCAAGGTCAGTCATCGCATTTGCAACAACTCTTTGGATCGCATTTGCGATCTACTCATTGCATTTGCGAAGAGTAGCTAGGAAAGTCGGAGTTCGCATTTGCGCACAAAACATCGCAATTGCGATCATGGGGTCGCATTTGCGGTCAGCCCAGTTCGTATTTGCTTACATTTCTTTGCATTTATGAAGATAGCAGTAATGTGGGAGTCTTCGCAAATGCGATAGATTTCTCACATTTGTGGACTTCGCATTTGCAAAACCCAGGTCGCAAATGCGACATCTGCAGCTTGGAAAATATGACTTAAACGGGATTTTTGATTCATTCTTCAAATTTTCAAGCTCAAGAACCCTAGAGGCAATTTTCCAAAGAACTTTGCTTCCCCAAATAATTGGTAAGTAATTCTAAACTAGTTTCTTTCAATCTTTCACTACTTTTTCTTAGATTTCAACCTAAAATCTAGAGTTTTCATGGTGGGAATTGGGGTTTTTTGGGTAGAAATTAGGGATTTGGTAAATTGGGGTTTTGGACATCCAATTTAGGTCGGATTCCAAAACAAATCACATAACTAGACTTGGGGGTAAAAGGGTAATCAGGTTTTGATCCGAATATTGGGTTTAGACCAAGTGGTCCCGAGTGTTGATTTTTGTTGACTTTTTCAATAATGACCTAAATTGAATTCTTTACAATTGTGGGTAGTTCCTAAGGCTTAATTTGAATCATTTGGTTTGTTAATTTCTAGATTCTATTCGTTCATAGGCTTTTTTGAAAGTCAAAGCAGTGGTTGAGCCTTGAGTTTGGTCCTTGTAGCGAGGTAAGTGTCATGGTTAACCTTGACTTGAGGGATTTTGACTTATTTGCCTATTTGTTGTGTGTCTAGATGTTGGGTACAACGTATAGGTGAGGTGATGAGTACATATGCATTGTTGTCGGGTTAAAGCATTTGGGCGAGACTTGGTTTCTTCTAATTATTGCTTCCTTTGATCATGTTACTCATGTTTAGACTAGTATTATTAAATTGATCATTCTTATCACGCTTATGGATCTTTGGGTGATAATTTACTAATGATTTCAACTTTGAGGTTGGTATTTGGAAACCAAATGGTTAAGACTTGTTCTTATTATTTATATCTCTCTATTGTCATTTGTTCATTGCTTTATGGCAAGGAAGAGTGTTAATGCACGAAGGTTGATGCCGTGCCATGTTGTAATGTATGAAGGGTGATGTAATGCCATGTTGTAAGTGTTAATGCACAAAGGGTGATGTCGTGCCATGTTATTAGAGTTAATGCACGAAGGGTGTGCAGTGCTGTTTCTATTGATTATATGGTGAGATTGAGAGTAAAAGCATGAAGGGTGATGTCGTGCATTTTCCTTTACTGTGTTTACATGTTCTTGTTGGTTCAAAGTATATTGGTTGATCAAGTTCTTATTACTACTATGATTCTTTATCTTGTGACCCCCTCAGCATGTCCCCCTCCCAATATTACTTGTCTAGCTTCCATTTGATGTTATTTTGTACATTTATCATTAAATTGCACAAGTTTATTATGTGAGCGTCTTGACATAGCCTTGTCACTACATCGTCGAGGTTAGGCTTGACACTCTGTGCAGATTTTGGTACTGGCCCGAGCTGATTGTGAGGTTAGTCACTGGATTGATTGACCGGAGACCCAAGGTAGATCTGCTAGCGTCCGTAGACCTTGGACTTTCTCCCTAGTCTTAGTGTTTTACTGTTTCTTTTCCTTCAGAATATTGTATTTCCTTTTAGACTCTGTTTGTAGTTAATCGAAGTACCTCGTGAGTTGTGACTCCAGATCCTAATTGTATCAAATGTTATGGGTTTTTATCATATTTCGCAAACTCTGTATTAGCTATTGTTTAGCTTAATTAATTCTATTATAAAAAGTGCACTGAAGTTGATTTGAAAATTCTATAACGTTGTTTGCCTAGCAAGTTAAATGTTAGGTGATATCACGGTCCTGAAGGTGGTAATTCTAGGTCGTGCGATTCTGTTCTCTCATTGCTAATTGAACTCTTCTACTCTTGTTCTCTCATAGATGGCGAGAACACGTACGACATCTTCAGTCGAGAAGCAGTTAGAGGCCCTAGTGGCAGCTCCTACGAAGGGAAAGGTCGAGGCCGAGGCTATGCCAAAGGCTGAGGCATGGGCAGAGCTCAGCCCAAGGCTCGAGCAGCAGCACTAGCAGTGGAGCCTCAGGTAGAGTTTGACGAGGAGGTTCCAGCCCAGACAGTTCCTGCCGGACCAGCTCAGGTCCCGGAGGGGTTCATTGCTACCCTAGTGCTTCAGGACGCCTTGGTCTGTTTAGTGGCCCTTATGGAGAGTGTGGCCCAGGCCCGTACATTCCATATGGCACCAGTCATATCTTAAGATAGGGGAGGAGCACAGATGGCTCCCTAGTTTCAGACTCCAGCAGCCCAGCTTGTTTGGATAGATCTGTCGGTTGTTGCGACACGTGCTGGTGATGGACCAGCTATGTCTTCTAAGGCTTTATAGAGGTTGGACAGGTTTACTAAGCTTTTTACAGTTCACTTCAGTGGTTCATCTTCAGATGAAACCCATGATTATCTTGACAATTGTCATGAGGTGCTACAGAACATGGGTATAGTGGAGACCAATGGGGTCGACTTTGCTGCATTTCAGTTGTCAGGTTCTGCCAAGAAATGGTGGAGGGATTATGTGTTGACTAGGCAAGCTAGGTCACCTACTCTTACTTGGGACTAGTTCTCTCAGATCTTTCTTAAGAAGTTCCTTCCTCTCACATTGATAGAGGACTATCGGAGGTAGTTCGAGCATTTCAGAAGGGCTCTATGTTTCTCACTTAGTACGAGACCCGATTTGTGGATTTGGCCCATCATGCTATTCTTCTGCTTCCTACCGAGAGAGATAGAGGGTGAGGAGCTTTATTGAGGGACTTGCTCAGCCTATCAAGTTACAGATGGCCAAGGAGACTGGGAGTGAGATTTCTTTTCTGACGGCCGCCAATGTCGCCAAGCGAGTCGAGATGGTTCTAGCACGGGGGGGAGATCAGGGATCTGACAAGATGTCTCGTTATTCTGGTGGATTCAATTCTACCTCATCTTGAGGCAGGGGTACTTTTAATAGAGGTCATCCTCCCAGTCCATTTCATTCAGAACTTCAGGAATCCCACGGTGCTTCAAGTGGTCGTGGCCCTCACATGCATTATTCTGACCAGCTAGCCTACAGTGCACCACCAACTCCTATTAGTGCACCTCCGCTCTAGAGTTTTTAGGGTGGTTACTCTAGCCGACAAGGTCAATTTTAGAGTCAACAGTCACAACAGCTGAGGTCTTGTTATACTTGTGGGGATCCGAGGCACATTCCTAGATTTTGCCCTCGAGCATCGAGCAGTTCTCTGTATCAAGGTTATCATGGCATGGTCCCATCATCGGGTGCTTCACCGCCAGCTCAGCTAGCTAGGGGTAGGGGTCAGGCCTCTAGAGGTGGAGGCTATCCAGCTAGGGCCCATCCCCGAGATGTAGTTCAGAGTTGTGTGGCCTAGCCCAGATGATATGCCTTACTAGCCAGACCTGAGGCTGAGTGATCTAACGCGATTATCATATGTACGGTTTCTATTTGCGGTAGAGATGCCTTTGTTCTATTTGATCCGGGTTCTACTTATTCATATGTTTCATCCTATATTGCTTCATATTTGGTTGTGCCTCGTGATTCTTTGAGTGCTCTTGAGTATGTGTCTACCCCTGTGGGAGATGCTATCGTTGTAGATCGTGTTTATCATTTGTGTATGGTTACCATTTGGAGTCTTGATACACCTGTAGACCTCCTACTTCTCAATATATGGTCGATTTTGATGTCATTTTAGGTATGGATTGGTTGGCACCTTATCATGCTATATTGGATTGTCACGCCATGATGGTGACCTTAGCTTGTCGGGGTTGCCTCGATTAGAGAGGGCTCCTGGACATTCTACTAACAAGGTTATTTATTTTATAAAGGCTCGGTGTATGGTTGAGAAGGGTGTCTAGTTTATCTGGCTTATATAGTGCGGAGGTTACTTCCATGGATTCAGTACCGATTTTCCGTGACTTCCCAAAGGTGTTTCCTGCAGATCTGCCGGCGATGCCACCCGACAGAGATATCGACTCTGTATTGATTTAGCTCCAAGCACTCAACCCTTTTCCATTCTGCCATACTGTATGGCCACGCTAGAGTTGAAAGAATTGAAGGAGCAGTTGCAAAATTTGCTTGATAAGGGCTCCATTAGACCTAGTGTCTTGCCTTGGGGTGCACCCGTGTTTTTTGTGTAGAAGAAGGATGGATTGGCGATGATGTGCATAGATTATCAATAGTTGAACAAAGTCACCATCAAAAACAAGTATCTCTTGCCAAGGATTGATGGCTTACTTGATTAGCTTCAAGGTTCCAAGGTGTTTTCAAAGATTGATTTCAGGTCTAGCTATCATTAGTTGAGGATTAGGTCATTTGATGTCCCTAAGATAGCTTTTTGGACTCGGTATGTGCTTTATGAGTTTCTAGTGATGTTATTTGAGCTGACAAATGCCCAAGCCGCATTAATAAATTTGATGAACCGGGTGTTCAAGACCTATTTGGATTCCTTTGTAATTATTTTTATTGATGATATCTTGATCTACTCCCACAATCGTGAGGAGTATGAGCAACATCTCCGGATCGTTCTTCAGACTCTAAGAGACAACTAGTTATATGCTAAGTTTTCAAAATGCAAGTTTTGGTTGAGCTCAATTGCATTCTTAGGGCACGTTGTGTCGACATAGGGTATTTAGGTGGATCCTAAGAAGATCGAGGTAGTTAAGAACTGGACTAGACCCACTTCAGCTACAGAGATCTAGAGTTTCTTGGGATTGGCAGGTTATTACCGTTGGTTTGTATATGGGTTCTCCTCTATAGCAACCTCATTGACTAGATTGATCTAGAAAGTGCCCTATTCAGATGATCAGATGAGTGTGAGACGAGCTTTTAGAATCTCAGGACGGCTTTAACTATGGCGCCAGTGTTGGTGTTATCCACAGGTGCAAGGCCTTATACAGTATATTGTGACGCATCACATATTGGACTTGGTACGGTATTGATGCAGGATAGTAGGGTGATTGCATATGCGTTGCGGCAACTGAAGGTTCACGAGAAGAATTACCATGTCCATGACTTAGAATTGGCAGCCATTGTTCATATGCTGAAGATTTGGAGGCACTATCTTTAAGGCGTGTCATGTGAGGTATTCTTGGATCATCAGAGTTTGCAGTATTTGTTCAATCAAAAGGAGCTCAATTTGAAGTTGAGAAGGTGGTTGGAGCTATTGAAAGACTATGATATTACCATCATGTATCATCCCGGGAAGGCCAATATGTTAGGCGATGCTTTGAGTAGAAATTCAGTAAGTATGGGCAGCCTTGCATACATTCTAGTCGGTGAGAAACTGCTTGCAATCGATGTTGAGGCCTTAGCCAATCAGTTCGTGAGGTTTGATGTTTTTGAGCCCAGTCGTGTTCTAGCTTGTACGGTTTCTCGATCTTTATGGTTTGAGCACATTAGGGAACAGTAGTATGATGACCCTCATATGCTTATCCTTTGGGACATAGTGCGACACGGTTATGCCAAATAGGTTACGGTTGGAGATGATGGAGTTTTGAGGATTCAAGGTCGTATTTGTATACCTAATGTGGATGGACTTTGTGAGTTGATTCTAGAAAAGGCCCACAGTTTCCGATATTTTATTCATGTGAGCGCTGCCAAGATGTATCAGAACTTGTGGTAGCATTATTGGTGGATGAGTTGAAGAAGGATATAGTTGCATATGTAGCTTGGTGTCTAAATTGTCAGCAATTAAAGTACGAGCATGAGAGACTGGGTGGTTCATAAGATAGAGATTCATGAGTGGAAGTGATAGCGTATCATTATAGACTTCATTGTTGGACTCTCACAGACTTAGAGGAAGTACGATGCAGTTTGGGTCATTGTAGATAGGCTGACCAAGTCAGTAGATTTCATTCCTATGGCACATACCTATTCTTCAAAGCGGTTGGCAAAGATTTATATCCACGAGATCGTTCGTCTTCACGGTGTGCCCGTGTCTGTCATTTCTGATCGAGGTACGCATTTTACCTCACATTTCTAGAGGGAAGTACAATGTGAGTTGGGCACGCAGGTTGAGTTGAGCACAACATTTCATCCTTATACGGATTGATAGTGCGAGCGCACTATTCAGATATTGGAGGATATACTACGTGCTTGGTTTATTGACTTCGGAGGTTCATGGGATCAGTTCTTACCACTTGCAGAGTTTTCCTACAATGATAGCTATCAGTCGAGCATCCAGATGGCTCCCTATGAGGGATCATATGGTAGACGGTGTCGATCGCCTGTTGGATGGTTTGATCTGGGGAGGCTCGGTTATTGGGTACAGATTTGGTACAGGATTCCTTGGATAAGGTTAAAATCATTCAGGATATACTTCGCACACTCAGTCCAGACAGAATAGCTATGTCGACCGTAAGGTTCGTGATATTGCATTCATGGTCGGAGAGAGAGTGTTGCTCCGTGTGTCACTGATAAAGGATGTAATGAGGTTTGGGAAGAAAGGAAAGTTGAGCCCTAGGTACATTGGACCTTTTGAAATTCTTCAGAGAGTGGGTGAGGTGTCATACAAACTCATATTGCCACCTAGTTTGTCAACAGTTCATCAGGTATTCCATGTGTCCATGCTCCGGAAATATCACGGCGATCCGTCCCACGTGTTAGATTTCAGCTCCGTTCAGTTGGACAAGGATTTTACCTATGATGAGGAGTCAGTGGCTATTCTAGCCCGGTAGTTTGTCAGTTGAGATCGAAGAGTTATCCTTCAGTTTGAGTGCAGTGGAGGGGTCAGCCCGTTGAGGCAGCTACTTGGGAGTCTGAGTCGAACATGTGGAGTAGATATCCCCACCTTTTCATTAGCCCAGGTACTTTTTTATATCCGTTCAAGGATGAATTGTTGTTTTAGGTCATCTTAAGATTAAAACCCAATTCTGCGCTTTTAAGTTTTAAACACCTCATTTTATCCCTCCTCAATTTGCATGCACAGTTCGGGCGTATTTCTGGAAACAAATTATGCTAAAAGTTGATGAAAATAATAATTATTTCCTAAAAAATTCATTTGAGTTAACTTCAGTCAACATTTTGAACAAATGGACCCGGATCGTACTATGATTTGGGACTTGGGCATATGCCCGGAATTGAATTTGGAAGTCCCTAGTCCGAGATATCGGACTTTGTCGAAATTTGAAAGTTAAAGGCTTAATGAAATGGAAATGTTTGGCCAATGTTTGACTTTTTGGATATCGAGTCTGTATTTTGGTTTCGAAACTCGGTATAGGTTTAACACCATATTTATGACTTTTATGTGAAACATGGTGAGAAATAGAGTTGGTTGGACGTGATTCGGACGTCTGGTTGTGAAAATAAAAGTTTCAAAGTTTTCATGAAAATTTCATTTTTGATTTGGTGTTCAATTCGTAGGTCTAGGTGTTATTTTGTCTATTTGATCGCGCGAGCAAGTTGGTATGATATTTTTAAATTTGTGTGCACTTTTGGTTTAGAGCTCTGAGGGCTGGGGTGAGTTTCGGATAAGCCACAGAGTAAAAAATTGGACTTAGAACTCAGCCGGTGTTCCAGATTTTTGTTGCAGGCCTCAGACCTTGCATTTGCGAGGTCAATCATCACATTTGCAACCAGTGTTGGGTTCGCATTTGTGATCTACTCATCGTATTTGCGAAGAGTAGCTGGGAAGGCCAGAGTTTGCATTTGCGAACAAAATATCGCAATTATGATGGGTAATATGAGGGGAGAATCTTCACATTTTCGATCGTGGGGTAGCATTTGCGGTCAGCCTAGTTCCCATTTGTGAACATTTCTTCGCATTTTCAAAGATAGCAGAAATGTGGGAGTCTTTGCAAATGCAATGGATTTCTCGCATTTGCGAAATTCGCATTTGCAAAACCCATGCCGCAAATGCGACATCTACAGTTGGGTAAATATGACTTAGACGGGATTTTTGATTCATTCTTCAAATTTTCAAACTCAAGAACCTTAGAGGCGATTTTCCAAAGAACTTTTCTTCCCCAAATCATTGGTAAGTGATTCTAAACTAGTTTCTTTCAATCTTTCACTACTTTTCTTTATATTTCAACCTAAAATCTAGAGTTTTCATGGTGGGAATTGGGAGTTTCTTGGTAGAAATTAAGGATTTGGTAAATTGGCGATTTAGACCTCAAATTGAGGTCAGATTCCAAATCAAATAACATAACCAGGTACGAGGGTGAATGGATAATCAGTTTTTGGTCCGAATATCGGGTTTGGACCAAGCAGGCCCGGGTGTTGACTTTTCCAACAATGACCTAAATTGAATTCTTTACAATCGTTGGTAGTTCCTAAGTCTTAATTTTAATCATTTGGTTGGTTGATCTCTAGATTTTATTGGTTCGGAGGCTTGTTTGAAAGGCAAAGCGATGGTTGATCATTGAGTTTGGTCCTTGGAGCGAGCTAAGTATTGTGGTCAACCTTGACTTGAGGGATTAGGACTTATTTGCTACGTGTCTAGATGTTGGGTACAACGTATAGGTGAGGTGACGAGTACCTATGCATTATTTTCGGGTTAAAGCATGTGGGTGGGACTTGGTTTCTTGTAATTATTGCTTCCTTAGATCATGTTATCCATGTTTAGATGAGTATTATTAAATTGATTGTTCTTATCACGTTTACGGATCTTTGGGTGATAATTGACTATTGTTTTCAAAGTTGAGGTTGGTATTGTTGAACAAATGTTACAACCCATATTTTCGTACATGAAAGTACGCCATAAGTAAAATGATGAATGCTCGGAAATGAGATGTTACATTCCAAATTTCCGTACACTAAAGTTTCATCGCAAGATAATCGACGTATGCTCGGGAATGAGATTATTTTGATGTTATAAGTATTATGCTATTTCAAACAAGTGATAAGTAAATTTGTGAAGGTGAGAGGGTAAGCGAATCGAAGAAAAGGAGTTTCGACGAAGTTTGACATTTTGGGATAAAATGCGATATGAGCTATAATACCAGTATTTATGGACTAGTGCCATACAATGTACCATATGACCATGATAGTAGGATTTATAAAATGTGTTAAAAGTGAGTAGTATTTTAAGTAATTTAAGATAATTCTTAATTATATGGGTAATTGGTTAACGGAAGATTAACAAGTTAATCAAGATATTGGTGGATAATTAATTCAAATATTTGTATAAGGGTGGATGAACCCACATGGCAGCAAACCTTGCTCAAAGGAATGACTCTTAATTCATTTGATAAGATGTCGTATTTGAAGGCTAAGTCATCACCTTAGTGGGGCCTACACCCACTATGGTTTAGAACTTTTCTAATTAAGTAAAATAACCTCCCTATATCACTAAAGGGAATGGAAATGTTTGCTAGAGATTGCGGATGGAATTCTCCAAAAAGAATTCATGTGAACCTTTACAAAGCTATTGCAACGTGAATTACAAACTCTAAGGGAACACGGTGCAATCTTTTTCAAGAATATCATATGGATTTTCTCCTACGTTGATCCGTCGTTACATGTTTTGCCGCAATTAATGTGTGTTAGAGGGATTGCCAAGAGAATCGGTTTAGGTATGTTAAGGATAAACCTTTCTTTCATTTTGGCATGATCCAGTAACTACATGTGCTTCATAAGGAGACATGAAGAGAAGTTCATATTCCTAAATTTATGTACATTTTCCTAGTCTCACAAGTTGCAGTATTCTCCCTTATCGGGACTTAATATTCAGTTTAGTTTTGTCTTCTTCCAGCCAAGAGAGCAGAGAGTCTATATATATAGTATTACAGTATTTCACAACCATCGAGCTATAATCGATGGGCAGGCCCTTATTGGGCAACCTCTAATCAGATGGTAAGTTATATATCGGGCCTACTATGGCCGAGTGCCTATGAGCGAGCCCAGAATGGCCGAGATACAGAGCTTGGTATGGTCAAGTTCCTATAAGTGAGCCTACTACGGCAAAGCAGTTACATATACCGAGCCCCATAAGGTCGGACACCTATTTTACTTACTATATTGAGATAGTTGAGTCAGTATCAGCAGGTAAACATATCTGCAAATTATTTGTGACTCCCGGTTACTTTTAATATTGTATTATCAGTTCAGTTTTGGCTTTCAATTATTTTATTGCCTTACATACTCGGTACATTATTCCGTATTTATGTCCCTTTTTCTGACGATGCTGCATTTCATGCGTGCACATTTAGAGAGACAGACGGGTAGACCTCCTCAGTAGGTGTTGACCGAGTTCAGCCTGATTGGGAAGCTCCACGTCCTTCAAAGTTGCCGGGTTTGGAGTTTTGTCACATATTATGCATATATGTATATATATTATGAGTAGGTCGGGTCCCTATTTTGATCACAGTACATCCAACAGTAGAGACTTGTAGACATATCCTATCAGTTAGTGTAGTATGTTGGACTTATAGGCCTTGTATGTATAGTTATTTGGTTTGTCAGCTGTATTAATTATGAGTACCTTGTCGACCCAGCTTTATATTGATGTTTAGTCAGTGTTAGTTTCCATTCTATTTTATATTTTGCTTCATAAAGTGTCTTGCCATGTGGCCCATGGACAAAGTATGACATTATATGTTCAGAGTGCCTTAGTCGTAAATTGGTACACAAGGATATGCGAGGCACTGGGTGCCGGTCTCTCCCCTAGTTTCGTGCATGACAAAAGTGATATCAGAGCATTTCTGTCCTATGGAGTCTACAAGCCGTGTCTAGTAGAGCCTTGTTTATGGGTGTGTCGCGAACTACACTTATAAGCAGGAGGCTACAGGGCATTTAGGATCTTACTCTAGATAGTGTGGTAGAGAACAGTTGTAAGAATCCAAACTCCTAAATTCTATTGTATTCATAATACAGCGATACCTACATCCAGAAAGACAACTGGTAAGAGGTTGCATGTGGCTGTGGAAGAGTTGAGTCAGGGGAACTCAATTTTTCATGATGCTTATGATGATTAAATGTAATGTCTTTAGTAGATCATATGTGTACTAAGACGTGTAAGCCTTTTGATAAGGATACTTAAGGCAGGAATATCTATCCACCCCTATGATGAAAGGCAATGAGAGATTCAGAAGATAGATACAAATTTCAACAAGTAAAAGAAGCAAGATGAAGAAGGGTACGAGGCGCCCAATTAATGGAGATTATCAGTATTTACAATTCAAGCGAAGGAATATAAGCCTTTTGAGTTACTTTCAACAATAACAGAGGTATGAACAATTGGCCACACGCATCTCATTTATGCCCTATAGGGGCTAACAGAAGTAGTATAAGAGAAGGACGGATATCGGGATCCGGCTGGGGTTAGAGTGACACAAAATAGTGGATGAATTGTTTGCGTTAGTTGACATTTCTGAGGGATATTGCAAATGTGCTAATAGATCTCCTTGTGAGACACCCAGATGATGCACTCTAAAATAGTACAGCTAGATATGAGTACTACAAAGATAAGCACTGGAACCCTTGAAGGGATAAATATTGTGTTAGTGTGGCTCTTGTCCCTCGTAGAAAAAGAATGTTAGGCAACCCAAAGAGCCAGTAGATGGAGCAAGGGGAGCTAAAAGCAAAAGAATATCCTATTGAAATTTTTAGAATAAAGTGATAAGACAGAAATGTTAGCGGGAAGTAAGAAGAGAGTTAATGAAGCATTATGAGTAAGATGTGATGCATGGATGACAATGGTAAATCAAAAAAATGACAGTATTATAGAGTATATAGTCAAGTGAAGGAAAAAACGAGAAGAACCAGGCCTTGAGACAACAAAAGAGTATAGGCCATAAAGTCATATCCTCATTTCGAGAAATAAGTTGGTGACTCCAAAGCAACTATCAGCAGGAAAAATTAGACCCCAGAGTAGTAGAAATCAGTATGGGCTAGTGAATAAGATAAGCTAAACATGAATTAGGGACTGAGTTATTTGATAATGGTTGACATCAGGAGAATTTCATATTTTGTTCCGGCGATAGTAGAATTGACAATATAAGAAGATTCATGAGAATGGTCATTAAGGAAGACGCTTCCCTAAAGCAAGAAATGTGAGCAAAGTTAATCTTAAAGTACTGTATGTGCCAGTTATACTAATTGTCAGCCTCGCAAGTAAGAAAATTTGTTATCCTTACTGTGAAGGATTACCGCGAGGCGAGTAAGGGTTAGCGATGATATGAAAAGACACCAAAGATAAAGAGGTAAAACATCTATATACAGATCATTGTTGCACTAAATCTTAGCATTCCCCTAAAGAGGGAATATGGAGTGATGTATAATTAAGTCAGAATTAAGTGGTTCTAGTAAATATGGAATGGTAAATGAAGAATGCGACAAAAATAAGAAAGGAATGAGATTGCACTAATCCAAATCCTACTAATACGCTACGATTCCAGAATATTATGCAAGCACGATGTCAAGGAAAGGAAGTAAGGGTTCCTACCCAAGGTGTTATTGATAAATAAGGAGTTGGTGCGAGATGTAAGACAAGGTGATAAGGTGAAGAGGTGATCCTCTTTATCTTTAAATCTTCGAGAAACTTTGTAATTTTTGCATCGATAAAATCCGACCCATAGTCACATCTATGTCCTTTGGTATTCCAAATCTACAAATTATATTTTCCCATAGGAAGTTGACCACTTCGTGTTCTTCGATCTTCTGATAAGGACCTGCTTCCATCCATTTAGAAAAATAGTTAGTCAAACCAAAAGGAAATCTTACCTTTCTAGGAGCTGGTGGTATCGGTCCGAAGATGTCCATACCCCATTACATGAATGGCCACGGGAATAGAACCAAATGTAATGGTTCTGTCGGTTGATGTACTAGTGGTGCGTAGCATTGGAACTTATCATATTTTTCGTATGAATTCTTTGGCATCTTGTTCCATGCGGCGCCAGTAATATCCTGCCCGGACGGATATCAGCACCAAAGAATCTGCTCCCGACTGCTTACCACATATCCCTTCATGGACATCTCTCATAAAATAATTAGCTTTTGATGCTCTTAAACACCGGGCCAACGGGCCTTGGAAGAATTTTCTATACAATTGGCCTTTCCTAAGCTATAACGTACAGCTTTTGTGCGTAACTCTCGTGATGCTTTGGGGTCTTCGGGAAACTTCCCATGCTTGAGGTAATTGATTATTTCATTCCTCTAGTTACATAGCCTCTCGTAGATAAGTACAGACGTCTCCGTACCGATCAGCGAGACTCTAATAAACTGGCTTGTGATCCATGACTCCTATGAACCTAGGGCTCTGATATCAACTTGTCATGACCCCGGTTCGCCCTCCGTGAACTATCGTGACGGCACTTAGTCCTCTACGACTAGGTAAGCCTAAATTGCAAAAGATAACCAAAGTGCAGAATAAAAATAAATTAAAACAGAATGAAGAGTGATAAAACAGTATTTAAAAGTGCCACTCGGCATACACAATATTTAACTCTCACACCAATGCATATTTCCAAGACCCGGAAACCCATGAATCATAAGCTAAGAATTACTACACAATACTCTAACTCCAGAATATCTAACAAGGAAAAGAAATACAAAAGGGAAAATGTTTAAAAGCTAGAATAGAAAGGGACTCCTCGGTCTGCGAACGTGGAAGATATACCTTGAAGTCGCTAGAACAGTCACCTCTCCTCAAGGGTGATAGGACTGAGTCACAGTACCTAGATAAGCACATGAAAAACATGCACAAAAGGGGCATAAGTACACCACAGTGGTACTCAGTAAGTGCCAAGCCTAACCTCGGTCGGGTAGTGACGAGGAAGGTCAGAGCCCTACTGAGATAAAATAAAGAATATGAGACATGACAGTATAAGATAAGAAGTACAGTTGAAAACTAACGATAAAAATTTAATACATGAAAACAAGGAATTCAATAACTGAAACAGAGGCAAAAACAATCACAAGGAAATAACCGGGGATCTCTTAGTATCCCGAGGATCTCGTAGTACCCTCAATATATGTCAGGGATCTCGTAGTATCCCGAGGATCTCTCGGTATCCTCAATATATGCTAGGGATCTCTTGGTATTCCGAGGATCTCTCGATATCCTCAACATGTGCTAGGGATTTATTGGTATCTCGAGGATCTCTTGGAATCCTCAATAAACGTGCCAGGGTATCTCTCGGTATCCCGCACCTCAGTTCAAATCATAAATATGTACAGGGGATCTCCCGGGATGTCGTCCCGTAGACCCAAAGTAAAACACATAGCAGCAACACAAGAATACTCAATTAAGCTCGATTTAGTATCAAGTAAACAGGTAATTCTAATCTAACATGCTCCACATAATTCAATTAAGGCAGTTTAAGCAAATAAACAGTTAAGTCAATTAGACATGCTTTTATTCTAAGCTAACAGCAGGTTTAAATTGCAAGTAAAATGAAATAGGAAAAGCAACACAACTGAAATTACTTAAAGAAAATCGGATTTTCAACAATTAGATCAAGTACGCACTCGTCACCTCATGTAGAAGGCATTTCAAATATCAAACATACTGAACCCTAAGGGGAAGGTCCCCGACACAAGGTTAGACAAGCCACTTACCTCGAACCGGCTCAAAATCAACCCGAAACCACGCTCTTGCCACGAGTACTCGACTCCAAGTGGCCCAAATCTATTCAATTCAATTGCATAATGTAAATAACACTTCAAGTAACTGATTCTCCAAAGAAATTCTAAGCTAATACACGAAAATTAGATAAAATAACCAAAATGCCCCTCAGGCCCACGTCTCGGAATCGGGTAAAATATATATTTTCAGAATCCTCACACTCTCCCGAGTTCATCCATACAAAAATTATCCAAATCTAAGGTCAAATTCCCAATCAAAAGTCGAATTCTAGGTCTAAGAACTTTCTTCCAACTTTTCCCCAATTTTCATCTCCAATCCAAAATTAAATGATGAATTCATGTTTGGATTAATGGGTTACAAGCCAAAAGGAGTTAAGAATCGTTACTCAATTAATATCTCTGAAAATCCCTCAAAACCTCGCTCAAATCCGAGCTCCCAAGCTTTAGTTTTCATAAAAATGGCTAAACCCCGACTTTGAAATTTTATATTCTACCCAGACGCATTCTTCTTCATGAACGCGAGACTATTATCGCGAACGCGATGCACAAAGAAATCTACTGGCCAACATCAAGGACCATGTCGCGAACGCGAAGACAAATGGGTCCATACCTTCGTGAACGCGGGACCTCATCGCTAAAACGCGAAGCATGATTCAGCTGCTTCACCCAAATGTTCTACGCGAACGCGAGACCCTCTCTTGAACGCGATGAATGTTTCCTCTGCAACACAACAGCAGAAAATCTGCAATCTTTCCAAGTCTAGAAATGGTCCGTTGAGCATCCGAAACACACTCGAGGCACGCGGGACCTCAACCTACCCTGCCAACCAATCCTAAAACATCATTCAAACTTGTTCCATCCTTCGGAACGCTCAAAACAACATCAAAAAACCTATTTTTCATCGGATTCAAGCCTAAGAATTTCAAAAAAACTCTAAAAATACGTTTTCGGTCAAAAAGTCTATCAAACCTCGTCCGAATAACCTAAACTTTTTGACACACATCACATTAAACACTTAGCTACTCCAACTTTCGGAATTCCATTCCGACCCTTGAATCAAAATCTAACAACCGAACCGAAAACTTCAAAAATTCAACTTTCGGCATTTCAAACGTAAGTTAGCTACGGACCTCCAAAACACAATTCGAACACGCCCCTAAGCCCGAAGTCACCCAACGGAGCTAACGGAATTATCGAATTTCCATTTTGAGGCTGTCTTCACACTGTTCCGACTATGGTCAATTTTCCAACACTTAAGCTCTTATTTAGGGACTAAGTGTCCCAAAACTCTCCGAAACTCGAAACCGAACATCCCGACAAATAAAAATAGCATAAATAAACTTGGGTAAAGAATTTAATAGGGGATCAGGGCGTTAATTATTAAGATAACCGACCGGGTCGTCACAGTTCAACAATCTTACCTCAACGAAGCTCCCTTGAATTCCCTCTTTAAAATCTCCCAAAAAGCTCCAAAACCGACTTAGAAATAGTGGAATAACCAAAAATTCACGAAGGAAATATTTTATACCTTTTAGCCAAGGCTTTTTTCACCTACGACCAACTCATCGCTCTGCGAAATTGCTCTTGCGGTCCAATCACCGCTTTCGCGGTCATCACATAAGTCACCTTCCGCACCTGTGACCCTACCTCCGCATCTGCGGGCACGTTCACATACCGCATTTGCGGTTTCACTCAACTATGCCTTTGGCCACATCTGCGTCTCCAAACTCGCCTCTACGATACTGCACTTGTGGTCCCCTAGCCGCAGGTGTGGTTATGAAGGGGACTGCAAGTGCGGTTATGACAACAATGAGAAGAACTTCAGCTGCCAAAACCCAATTCAAATTTTCCGCCAACCATCCGAAATCACCCTGAGGCCCTCAACCAAAAGCACCAACAAGTCCTATACCACTATCCAAACTTATACCAATCTTCAAAAAACCTTAAAAAACATTGAATCAACCGAAACACGTCGGATTCAAGCCTAAGGTTCCAAAATCTTTTGAATTACGCTTTTGATCAAAAAGTCTACCAAACCACATCCGAATGACCTAAAATTTTGTGCACACATCCCAAATGACACAACGGAACTACTACAACTCCAAGAATTCCATTCTGACCCCTATATCAAAATCTCAACTACCAACCGGAAAATGCCAAAATTCCAATTTCGCCAATTCAAGCCTAAATCTACTTTGGACCTCCAAAACACATTCTGATCGCGCTCCTAAGTCTCAAATCACCTCCCGAAGCTATCCGAACCATCTGAACTCATATTTGAGCCCTAACATATAAGTCAACATCCGGTTGACTTTTTCAACTTAAGCTTTCTCAAAAGAGAGTAAGTGTCTCAAACCTTACCAAAATCTTTCCGAACCCAAGCCAACCAACCCGATCACATATAGTACCGATAAACAAAGCAATAAGAAGCAGAAATTGGGAAAACAGAGCGGTAACTCATGAGACGACTGGTCGGGTCGTCACACAAATGAACTAAATAACTTCAACATCTTATCCAGGACAAAAAAACTTCAGCGTATTGCCTTTGCTACTTCAGGCCCGTCTACTAGAATGCAGAAGTTTTGCGTGGTTGCCTTTGCTACTTCAGCCCCGTATGCTGAAGCTACGCGAAAAAGTGGGTATGCTTGTAATTTTTTTTTGCAAAGCGGGCACAAACTAAAATGTGACCCAAAAAGCGGGTCTAGATGCAAATCCCCCTATTATGACTCTTTACTTACTCTTTATCTACACGCTGGGATGTAATTTCATGTTTCTCAGTTAAACGTAGTCAGTTAGGCTTCAATATTTGTATTTAACGGCCCTCTTTAATTGGTCTTTTTGCTGCTTTCACACATATTAATTAGTATTAATTAACAATAAATTTAACTATTTTAACCTTAATTTGCTCATTGGAACTATAATAAATACTCCAAGGCTCTTTACTTCTAGGGAAGTTTTGAAAAAAAAATAATTCCTTCTTGATATATGAAAAAATCAAATTTTATGGACTATGGGAAAAAGACCAAAAGTCAAATAAAGTGGACCGGATGGACCGGTGGCTTTGCCTGCGCGTATTGGTATTGCAATAAATAAAATTTTGGAGAATATTGTAGAAGGATATAATTAAACTAACCACATAAACAAAAATAGTTTATCCAACCGAGGCATCACAAACATTTCACAAATTTCTCCGAGCTAAATACAAGTATGAACCAAAAAGAACAAAGTATTAAACATAGCCGAACTTAAATTATGGAGATTAAAAAGCAGATTTGCATTCCAGAAATCTCAAATTCACAGTTTTTACAAAGTTCTATTTTTGTGGAGCTTATTAGACAGTCTTGCTATGAGCTTTTCACAAAGTTCTTGTTCGCCTTCTCAAGTAGCATATTTCTAGTTGACCTGATGGCAAAAGAAGATAAAGAATAATGGACATATTTCTATAAACATAGTGGCATTAACTCCTGTAATGACCCGATAGGACATCTAGAGTTTTAAACCATAACTCTGTGTTTTGAAACCTCAAATATCCCAATTTAGCCTTCCTCATTTTACGTGCGCAGTCCATACCTCTTTTCGGAAGGCTTTTATGTTAAAAATTCATAAAATATGGAATTTTGCCTTAAAAATTAATTTGAGTTGACTTCGGTCAATGATTTGAGCAAACGGACCCGGATCCGTATTTTGACATTCCCGGTTAGTCTGTATGGTGATTTGGGACTTGAGCATATGCCCGGATCGAATTTGGAGGTCTCTAGCTCGAGTTATCGCTTTATGCCAAAATTTGTAGTTTATAGGTTTACGAATTTAAAGATTTGACCAATGTTTGACTTTATTTCAACCGGGTCCAGATTTTGTTTCCGGAGCTTGGTAGATGTTCATTACTATATTTATGACTTGTCTGCTAAATTTGGTGAGAAGCAGAGTTGGTTTGATGTGATTCAAACATCCGGTTGTTAAAATAAAAATTCTTGAGTTTCATTGAAAATTTCATTTGATTTAGTATCTGATTCGTACTTCTACGTGCTATTTTGGTGTTTTGATTGCACGAGCGAATTCGTATCATGTTTTTGGACTTGTGTACATAATTAGTTTGGAGACCCGAGGGTGATCTGGTGTTTTCTTCTTCACGATCGTGAAGGTACTCTCGCGATCGCGTAGAGTGAACTGGGCCAGGGTGAAAATTCCTTCATTGCAAACACGATGGCTGGGTCGCGAACGCGTAGGCTAATTGAGTTGCTGCTTCGCGATCGCGTCTGGCCGTTCACAAACGCGAAGAAGGCCTTACGCCCAATGATTTAAATGTTTCAAAAATGGGGTTTCTCCCATTTATTATAAAACTTCCATTAGAGCTCTGCCTAGGGGCGATTTTGAAGATAAAACTCAATACCAATTCATAGGTTTGTGCAATTTAACTCATTTTCTTCTATTTGTAACGTCACCATTAATTTCTAGCCCTAATCTTTGTTCTTCCATGGTAGAGAATTAGGGATTTATGAAGAATTGGGGAGTTTTTGCAAATTAGGGATTTAGACCTCAATTTGAGGTCGAATTCATAAACTACTTACTTAATCGGGCTCGAGGGTGAATGGGTAAAAGGATTTTCGTCCAAACATCAGGTTATTATCAAGTAGGCCCGGGGTTGATTTTTTACTTTTTTGAGAAAAAGTATGGAAATCGTAAATTTATGCATTGTAATTTATTCCTTTAGCAATATTTGACATTATCGAGTCAATTATGGTTAGATACGACTGGTTTGGTGTCCGATTCTAGAGGACAGACCCCAGTAAAGCTCTGAGTTGACTGCGGAGTGAGGTATGTGTTGAGCTTAACCTTGATTTGAGGGAATGAGGAACCCTCAAACTATGTGCTATGTGAATTTCATGTGTTGCGGCGTATATTCAAGGTGACGAGTGCTTATACGCCACCGAACTACTTGTTTCCCTAATTTTCCACTTTCCCTTAATTATTTCCTTTCATGCCTTAGCCAGTATGTGTTTTAAATTCCTCCCATGCTTTATTTGCTATTTGTTAATCATTGTTTCTCGTGTTAAAAATGTTAGACCTTTCCATGCGTTCATGACTCGCTGCTATTTGCCTTAGTCATCTTACTTTTACCTTTTAGTTGTCATTTACTAGACTTATTTTGCCGTGTAATATTACATATGAGAATTCCCACGTTGGTACGAGGCTTCCTTTTTTATTCAACTTCATATTCATCAATCGTAGAGGTTCTTGTGATTTGAATTATTGATTTGATTGTAATCATTGAATATTTGATAATGATATGGTGGGATCGGACTGCACACCGCAACAGGTGAAATAAGGATAGATTGATATAGTGGAATACAGGTAAATTGTAATGATATGGTGGGATGGGGTAGCACGCTGCAACAGGTGAAATAAGGGTGGTGGATTGGTACGGTGAAGTAAGGGTAAATTATGATACTGATTTTGTAATATGGTGGGATCATGTTGCGCGCCACAATATATATTTATTTATGACTGTAAATATTATTATGGTGGAATAAGGGAGGATTTTGTTGTACGGTGGGATCGGGTTGTGCACCACAACAACCTATGTGTTTCTATTTCCTTGTGATGTGTTGGTTTTCTGTATTTTTTTATGCGAAACGTTAAGGATTGGTAATTGTAGCGACCCAGTCGATCGTTTTGAGAGTATTAGCCCTTATTCCCTATTTACTACTTCCCCTATATCATTTTATTCTTATGTGACTTACCAAGAGGATTTATTTTTGGTTTTGGAATGAAATTGGATACTTAGTCGCTAAAATTGAAGCTCAAGTTCAAGGAATTTGACCGTAGTTGGAATTGTATGAAGACGACTTCAAAATGGAGTTTTGTCGGTTTTGTTAGCTCTGTTGGGTGATTTTGGATTTAGGAGCGTGTCCGGATTGTGATTTGGAGATCTGTAGTTGAATTAGGCTTGAAATAGCGAAAGTTAGATTTTTGGGAAGTTTGACCAGGAGCGAACTTTTTAATATCAGGCTCAGATTCCAATTTCGGAAGTTGGAGTAGGTCAGTAATGTCAAATATGACTTATGTGCAAAATTTAAGGCAATCAGACATGATTTGATAGGTTTTGGCATTGGTTATGGAAGTTTGAAGTTTTGAAGTTCATCAAGCTTGAATTGGTGTGCAATTTGTGTTTGTGATGTTGTTTGATATAATTTGAAGGCTCGACTAAGTTCGTATCGTATTTTAGGACTTGTCGGTATGTTAGGTTGATACCTCGAGGGCCTCGGGTTGATTTCGGGTGGTTAACGGATCATTTGGAGTTTTGTTGAATTTGCCGAAGTATTGTAGTACCTGGTGTAATGATGTTGAGCATATTTCTATATGTTTTGATGTTACTTTACCCATGTTTTTGACCGCTTTTTGTTGCTATTTGGTGTTAAAAATGCCCAATATGGTTTAATTATTTATTTTATAACTAATGGAGTTGTGTGTGATGATTTAGGGTGTTTGGAGTGCAAAAATATGAAGCAACGATGCTCCAACTAGAGGAGATCGCATCCAACCTCAGAAAGAAGGTTACTTGGTGCACCCCTTAGCAATGAAGTCGGCCCATAGCATCTGCACCTGGGCAAAGTTGAGATAGAGGAATAAAGGGTGGATGCAGAGCATCCACCCTAGCATGCGAAGCTGAGAAGCGGAGGACGAGGTGGATGTGAAGCATCCAACCCAGCATCAATCCCTGAAGCTGAGTTGGACTAGGAATAGGAGAACTTGGGCCCACGACTTTTGTACGCAATATATAAGTCAAAAACACCTATTTTAGGTCATCTAACATATTGGGAAAGGATAAAAAGCCATGACAAAGCTTGGGAACCACGAAATTCATCTTGAGTTCTTACTTTTTCCTTCTTTTATTGATTTTTATGTGTTCTTGGGAATTACTTGATATTGTTACCATGAGCATGCATGGCTAAGAACCCTATTGTTCTAGGATCATGGGTAAAACATGAATGTTGATGTTTGAAGTTTAATTTGACGAAGTTGATTTTATCATATTGGATTGTTTATTTAATTATGTTTTTAATTATTTTACTGGGTAGGTAACAGTGAAATACTATCTACGAATCTAGAGTTCAACTTGAAAGTGGGATTTCTAGATTGCATATAGAATTAAATAGAGCAAGTTCTTGAGCCCGGGCATCGGGGAACGGATTCGCAGTTAGGATAGACATATACCTAATTGTCTTGCTTGGTTGAAATACAGGAAGTATAAATGCATTTTCGTTAATCTTAATTCCATAGACATATAGGCATTAAGTTAGCTTGAATAGGCGAGTAAGAATTCGACAGATTCTTATGAGCAATATCAACCCTGTCAATCAATAATCCAGATAAATCAATTAGTCATTTTAAGCCAAGAATGCAACATGATTGTTAGCTAACCCGTGACACCGGAATATTCTTTCCTATTGATTGTTATTTGAAATTGCTATTTGTTCGGTTGATTTCTAGTAAATTCATTGTTGGACAGTTTTAGGTAGTAAATTAGTCACTTCTATATTTTGGGAAAAATCTCTTGAATCGATAAGTTAATTGAGTTTGAATCAGTCAATAGTCAATCACAAGTCTTCGTGGGAACGATACTCTACTCACTACTTTATTATTTGACGATCGCGTACACTTGCGTGAGTATTTTTGGTCGCAACATGTAATCACACCTGCGCACTTTGGGCCGCAGGTACGGCACCACAGAAGTGGCCATCGAGCCGCAGAAGCGAATTTGGGCCTGCCCAGCTGGGACACAGATGCGGTTAGAGTCCCGCAGAAGCAGACTCGCAATGGTGGAAGATGGAGCGCAGAAATGGGTGTGCATGTGCGGCCCTTTGCTCGAAGAAGCAGACTCTATGGACTTAAGTGATGTCCACACCTACGATGATTTTTCCATAGGTGCAGAGCCGCATATGCGGTGAATCCCTCGCAAAAGCAAAATCTTTTGGCAGAAAAGGGGGAATTTCGAGGGTTTGATCCCATTTTGATTTTGGGACTCTAAGAGCACGAATTGAGGCAAAACTTTGAGGGATTTTCAGTGGAAGCATTTTGGTAATGATTCTTGACTAGTTCTTGGTTATATTCCTCTAATCTATTGTTAATTTCATCTTTTAATTTAAGATTTGGGTTGAGAAATTTGGGGGGAAAGTTGGAGTGTTCTTAAACCGAAATTTTTGGGTTTTGATTGAGGTTTTGGTATTAGATTTGATTAATTTTGGTGTGGGTGAACTCATTGTTGAATGGGAGTTTGTATTTTGAGACTTTTGTCTGATTGCAAGACGTGTGCCCAGGTTGACATTTTGGGGAGAATTTCTAAATTCTTGCTAAAGTCTTGATTTCATTAATTATATTAGTTTCTTATAGTTATATTTATGATATGTAATTGCTTTTGGCTATATTTGGGCCATTCGGAGTCAAAAAATCGAGGAAAAGGCATTCTTGTTGATTGATTGAGCTTGGCTTGAGGTAAGTGGCTTGCCTAACCTTTAGATGGGGGCTAAAAGATTTAAAGGAGCAGTTAGAGGAGTTGCCTGATAAGGGCTTCATTCAGCCTAGTGTGTCACCTTGGGGTGCTCCGGTCTTGTTTGTGAAGAAGAAGGGTGGTTTTATGCGTATGTGCATTGATTATCGCCAGTTGAACAAAGTTACGGTGAAGAACAAGTATCCATTGCCTCGTATTAATGACCTATTTGATCAGTTACAGGATGCCAAAGGGTTTTCCAAGATCAAATTGCATTCAGGCTATCATTAGTCAAAGATTTAGGAGCCAGATATCCTGAAGACTACTTTCAGGACTCTGTATGGTCACTACGAGTTCCTTGTGATGTCATTTGGGCTGACCAATTCCCCAGCAACATTCATGCACTTGATGCATAGTATATTCCGACCCTATCTTGACTCATTCATCATTGTGTTTATTGATGACATTTTGGTGTACTCCCGGAGCCGGGAGGATCATGAGTAGCACCTGAGGACTGTGCTCCAAACCATGAGAAAAAAGAAGTTAAATTTTCAAAGTGTGAGTTTTGGCTAGGCTCAGTGGCATTTTTGGGTCACGTAGTGTCCAGTGAGGGGATTAATGTAGATCCAAAGAAGGTTGAAGTAGCGCAGACTTGGCCCATACCATCCTCAGCTACGGAGATCCTGAGTTTTCTTGCTTTGGCGGGGTATTATTGCCAATTTATAGAAGGTTTCACGTTTATTGTAGAACCTATGACTAGGCTGACCCAACAGGGTGCTCCATTTAGGTGGATACATCAATGTGAGAAGAGCTTTCAAAAGCTCAAGACAGCTTTGACTACGACCCTAATATTGGTATTGCCTATAAGTTTAGGGTCTTATACGGTCTATTACGATGCGTCGCGTATTGGTCTCGGTGCGATATCGATGCGGGATTGTAGGGTGATTACCTACGCGTCTAGACAACTGAAGGTGCATTAAAAAAAACTACCATGTACACGACCTTGAGTTAGCAGCTATTGTTCATGCCTTGATGATTTGGCGACACTATTTTTACGGTGTCCCTTGTGAAATCTACACCGATCATTGGAGTTTGAAGCATCTGTTCAAACAGAAGGATCATAACTTGCATCGTCGGAGGTGATTAGAGTTGCTTAATGACTATGATATCACTATTCTATACCATCTCGGGAAGGCCAATGCGGTGGCTGATGACTTGAATCGCAGGGCAGAGAGTTTTGGGAGCTTAGCATATCTACCAACTGTAGAGAGGCCATTGGCGTTGGATGTTCAGGCCTTGGCCAACCAGTTTATTAGATTGGATATTTCTGAGCCAAGCCGAGTTTTGGCTTATATGGTCTCTCAGTCTTCTCTTTATGATCGTATCAGAGAGCGTCAGTATGATAACCCCCATCTTCTAGTTCTTAGGGATATGGTTCAGCACGGTGATGCCAAAGAGGTCACTATTGGAGATGATGGTGCATTGAGGATGCAGGGCAGGCTATGTGTGCTGAATGTAGATGGTTTACGAGAGTTGATTCTCAAAAAGGCTCACAGTTCGCAGTACTCCATTCATCCGGGTGCCGTGAAGAAGTATCGGGACTTGAGATAGAATTATTGGTGGAGAAAAATCAAGAATGACATAGTAGAGTATGTGGCTCGATGTCTAAATTGCCAGCAGGTGAAGTATGAGCAACAACGGCCAAGCATATTGCTTCAGAAGCTAGAGATTCCGGAGTGGAAATAGGAGCGGATCACAATGGATTTTGTTGTTGGGCACCCACAGACACAGAGGAAGTTTGATCCTGTTTGGGTGATTGTGGATAGGTTGACCAAGTCAGCTCATTTCCTTCAAGTGGTGACTACTTATTCTTCTGAGCAGCTGGCTCGAGTTTATATCTGTGATATTGTCAAGCTTCATGGCATACTAGTATCTATCATCTCCGACCGGGGTACGCAGTTCACATCGCGGTTTTGGAGGGTCGTACAGCATGAGTTACGTACTTGGTTGAGTTGAGCACAACATATCACCCTAAGACGGATGAATAGTCCGAGCGCACTATTGAGTTACTGGAGGATATGCTCTGTGCTTGTGTGATGGTGTTTGGGGGTTCTTGGGATCAATTCTTGCCACTTGTGGAGTTTGCCTACAACAATAATTATCAGTCGAGAAATCAGATGGCTCTGTATGAGGCTCTGTATGGTAGAGGGTGTCGATCTTCAGTGGGTTGGTTCGAGCCAGGCGAGGCGAGGCGAGGCTATTGGGTACATATTTGGTTCAAGATGCTTTGGAGAAGGTTAAGGTGATTTAGGATCAACTTCGTATAGCCCAGTCCAGACAGAAGAGTTATGCTGATTGGAAGGTTCACAATGTTGCGTTCATGGTTGGAGAGCGAGTCTTGCTCCCAGTTTCACCCATGAAGGGTGTTATGAGGTTCGGGAATAAGATCAAGCTGAGCCCAAGGTTTATTGGCCCATTCGAGGTGTTGTTGTGAGTTGGGGACTTTGCATATGAGCTTGGCTTGCCTCCCATTTAACAAGAGTTCATCCAGTAGTCCATGTTTTTGTACTCCAGAATTATTATGGTGATCTGTCTCATGTGTTAGATTCAGCTCGGTCCAGTTGGGCAAGGATTTGTATTATGTTGAGGAGTCGATGGTTATTTTGGACAGACAGGTTCGAAAGCTGAGGTCAAAGAACATTGCTTTAGTGGAGGAGTCATCCGTTTGAGGAGACGATTTAGCAGACCGAGCATGATATGCATAGCCGTTATCCTCATCATTTCACCACTTCAGGTATGTCTTCATGCTTGTTCAAGGACAAACGATTATTTTAAGAGGGGGACGATATAATGACTTGGCCGGTTGTTTTGAGAGTATCAGCCCTGATCATTAATTTACTGCTTCCCCTGTATCATTTTATGCCTATGTGACATGCTGGAGGTTTTGTTTTTGGTTTTGGAGTGCAATGGGACACTTATCCTTAAAATGGAAGCTTCAGTTCTAGGAATTTGAGCGTAGTTGGAATTATGTGAAGACAACTCCGGAATAGAGTTTCTTTTATTTTGTTAGCTCTGTTGGATGATTTTACACTTATAAGTGTGTTCAGATTATGATTTGGAGGCCCGTAGTTGAATTAGGCTTTAAATGGCGAAAGTTGGATTTTTGGGAAGTTTGATCGGGAGTGAACTTTTTGATATTGGGGTGGGATTCATATTCCGGAAGTTGGATATGTCGGTAATGTCAATTATGACTTGTGTGCAAAATTTGAGATCAATCGGACGTGATCTGATAGATTTCGGCATCGGTTCTAGAAGTTTGAATTTTTGAAATTCATTAAGCGTGAATTGGGGTGTGATTCATGTTTGTGATGTTGTTTGATATGATTTGAAGGTTCTACTAAGTTTGTATTATGTTTTAGGACTTGTTGGTATGTTTGGTTGAGGTTTCGGGGGCCTCGGGTTGATTTCGGGTGGTTAACGGATCATTTGGAGTGGTGTTGGATTTGCTGAAGCATTGCAGTACCTGGTGTAATTGCATCTGCGCACATTGGGCCGTAGGTGCGACACCACAGAAGTGGCCATCGAGCCGCAAAAGCGAATTTGGGCCTGCCTAGCTGGGACGCAGATGTGGTCAGAGTCCCAGAGAAGCGGACTTGGAGTGGCGGAAGATGGAGCGCAGAAGCGGGCGCGCAAGTGCGGCCCTTTGCTCAAATAAGTGGACTCTGTGGACTAAAGTGAAGTCCGCGCCTGTGATGGTTTTTCCGCCAGTGCATAGCCGTAGATGCGTTAAATCCCTTGCAGAAGCGAAATCGCTGGGAAAAAACGGGTTCTGAGGGTTTGATCCCATTTTGATTTTGGGGCATTCAGAGCTCGGATTGAGCTGAGCATTTGAGGGATTTTCAGAGGAAGCATTTGGCTAATGATTCTTGACTCGTTCTTGGTTATATTCCTCTAATTTATCATTAATTTCATCTTTTAAATTAAGATTTAGGTTGAGAAATTTGGGGAATAAATTGGAAAGTTCTTAAATGAAATTTTTGGGTTTTGATTGAGGTTTTGGTATCGGACTTGAGTAATTTTGGTATGGGTGAACTCGTGGTCGAATGGATGTTCGTATTTTATGACTATTACCCGATTCTGAGACGTGGGACCGAGTTGACTTTTCTGGGCGAATTTCTAAATTCTTGCTAAAGTCGATTTCATTGATTATATTAGATTCTTATAGTTATGTTTATGGTATGTAATTGCTTTTGGCTAAATTTGGGCCATTCGGAGTTGGAAAGTTGAGGAAAAGGCATTCTTGTTGATTGATTGAGCATGGCTTGAGGTAAGTGGCTTGCCTAACCTTGCGTGGGGGAAATCCCATTAGGTTTTGGTATTGTTGTGATAAATCTGTAATATGTGAGTGTTGTGTATGTGAGGTGACGAGTGCGTACACGGGCTAATTTTTGAAACTCCGATTTTTGCTGAATAGTAACATGTTGTATCTTAAATTAGTTATCCCAGCATGCGTAGTTATCATGTTTAGCCAAATATAGCATGTCTATATGTCTTAAATGCTTATTTGAAATCTCTGCAACATGTTTAGTTGAATTCTTGTTTTTCCTTGATTTTTGTATTTAGTCTTAAATTGTAGGATTTCTTGCTGTGAATTCGTTGTTCCCTATGTGTGTACTTTTGGAACTACGAGGCGGTACCTCGGGAGATCTCCTGTTGCATATTTACCTTTGGGACTACGAGGCGATACCTCGGTAGATGCCTATTGCATATTTACTTTTGGGACTACGAGGCGGTACCTCAGGAGATCCCACATTGCATAATAACTTTTGGGACTACGAGGCGCTACCTCAGGAGATCCCCTATTGAGTATTTACTTTTGGGACTACGAGGAGGTACTTCGGGAGTGCCCCATGTTCTTTACCCCTATTAGCTGTGTAGTTTCCTCTTCATGTATTTCTCGTTGTTAAATTCTCAGTCTTTCATTATATTGCTATATCTTCTGCCTTATTTGTTCTATTCCCGCAAGGCCCTAACCTGACCTCGTCACTACTCTATCGAGGTTAGGTGTGTCACTTACTGGGTACCGTTATGGTGTACTCATGAAACTCTTCTGCACATATTTTGTGTGCAGACCCAGGAAGCTCCTACCAGCCCCGCTATTAGTTGAGAGTACTTGCTGGTGCTACGAAGACTTCAAGGTATATCTGCTAGAATCTGCAGACCTTAGTGTCCCCCTCTATCCATTTTACGTATTTTCTCCTTTATTTTTCCTAGTTACTGATGTACAGAGACAGTTAGAACAATTTCTTAGAGCTTGTGACTACCGGGTCTTTGGGAGATGTTTATACTTTGAGTTGTTATATATATATATATATATATATATATATATTATTGTTAAGGTTTAGACGTCATATCTGTTTTTGTTCAATTATTCTGTAACTATTTGGCTTACCTAGTCTTAGAGACTAGGTTCCGTTACGACATCATATGGAGGGAGATTTGGGACGTGACAGTAATTCCGATCGTTACTGGTTGTCTTCGAGCATTTAGCTATTATCTTCAGTTAACTACCTTATTTCGTTCTGTATTTTCATTTCCAGTCTTTATTATATATTGTGTACAGGTTATAGTGTCAGTGAGTCGCCTTAGCTTCATCACTACTTTGTCGAGGTTAGGCTCGGCACTTACAGAGTACATGATGTCGGTTGTACTCATACTACACTTTGCACTTCTTGTGCAAATTTTGGAGTCAGTCCCAACGGTTATTAACATTCTCGGGTTGGCTAGCATTGTGGAAACTTAAGGTACAAATGCTCGGCGTCTGCAGCCACTAGAGTCCCCTTTTCTTTTTATTAGCTGTGTATTTTCCCGCAAACAACTTTATGTTTTATTCGTACCTTTATTTGTACTACTCTAGTAGCTTGTGCACTTGTGACACTAGGTCCAGGGTTGCATAAGATATTTCAGTTATTATGGCTTCCGCACTTTACTTTAGATTATTACAATTATTTCAGCTTCTTTCTTATCATTTAATTTGAACTATTGGAAATGGATAAATATTTCTAATGTTCGCTTTC
Source organism: Nicotiana sylvestris (assembly GCF_000393655.2). Lineage (NCBI taxonomy): Eukaryota > Viridiplantae > Streptophyta > Magnoliopsida > Solanales > Solanaceae > Nicotiana > Nicotiana sylvestris. Next base: position 65,698,849 of record NC_091067.1, on the reverse strand, counting down.
CTAGCAAGTGAAATGTAGGTGCCATCACGGTCTCGAAAGGTGGGAATTCTAGGTCGTGACAAGTTGGTATCAGATCTGTAGGTTAGTTAGGTCTCAAGGGTATCGAACAAGCTTAGTAGAGTCTGGAGGATAGGTGCAGAGACATGTGTACTTATCTTCCAGAGGTTATGGAGCTTAGGAACAATTTCACTTCTATTCTTCTCTTATATTCTTGTTCACTCGCAGATGGCGAGAACATGTACTGCATCCTCGGCTAGACAGTAGCCGGAACCCCTAATGGCAGCTCTTACGAGGGGCAAAGGACGACATCGAGGTCACGCTAGAGGCTGAGGCAGAGGTAGAGGCAGGGCTCAGTCTAGAGCTCGAGCAGCAACACCAGCAGTGGATCCTCAGGTAGATTTTGATGAGGAGGTTCCAGCTTGGACCGTACCTATTGGGCCAACTCAAGACCTAGAGGGGTTCATTGCCACCCTGGTGCTTCAGTAGGCTCTAATTCGTTTGGTAGGCCTTATGGAGAGTGTGACCCAAGCTGGTAAATTTCCCGTGGCACCAGCCATCACCCAGGTTGGGGAAGGAGCACACACTCCCGCTACTCACATTCCGGAGCAGATGGCTCCCCAGTATCAGACACCAGCTGCCCTGCCAGTTGGGTAGTTCAGTCGGTTGTTGTAGCACAGGCCAGTGATAATCCTGCCATGGCTTCTAAGGGCTTGTTTAGATTGGAAAAGTTTACAAAGTTCTTCCTAGTTCACTTCAGTGGGGAGCCTTCTGATAACCCACAGGATTATCTTGACCGTTACAATGAGGTGCTGCGGAACATGGGTATACTTGAGAACAATGGGGTCGATTTTTCTGTATTTGAGATGATGGGTTCCGCTAAGAGGTGGTGGAAGTATTATGTATCTACCAGACCAGCTAGGTCGCCTGCTCTTACTTAGGACCAACTCTCTCAGCTATTTCTAAAGAAATTCCTTCCTATCACATTGAGGGAGGATTACCGCAGGCAATTTGAGCGTCCTAGCAGGGCAGTATGTTAGTCACTCAGTACGAGACTTGTTTTGTGGATCTAGCTCATCATGCCCATATCTCGCTTCCTATTGATAGGGAGATAATGAAGAGGTTAATTGATGTACTAGTTCATCCTAATCATGCTACAGATGGCTAAGGAGATCGAGGGTGAGATTTCCTTTCAAACGGATGTTAATGTTGCTAGGCAGATCGAGATGGTTCTTGCACTGGAGAGAGAGCAGGGGTATGAATAGAGGCCTCGTTATTCCGATAGTTTTAGTGGTGCCTCATCTGGAGGTAGGGGTACTTTTTGTAGGGTCCATCCTCCTAGGATATTCCAGTTAGTGCTTCAGCCATCTCATAGTGCTTCAAGCAGTCGTGGTCATTATGTGCCTTATCTAGGCAAGCCTACATATATGGTGCACCATCAGCTCCTATCAGTGCCCCTCCAATTTAGAGTTATCACTGTGGTTATCTGGTCCGTTCGGGTCAGCCTCAATTTTAGTAGCCAGAGCACCAGGATAGATGTTTCGATTGTGTGGTTTTGGGCATATCAGGAGGACTTATCCGAGATTACTAGACGGCACGCCACAATAGAGTTATTATGTTATGATTCTAACACCGATTGCAGCACTGCCCGCTTAACTAGTTAAAGGCAGGGGTCAGGCAGCCAGAGGTGGAGATCATGTCGTTAGAGGTGGAAGTCAGGCGGCTAGAGGTGGAAGTCAGGCTGCTAGAGGTAGAGGCCAACCTGCTAGAGCCCGTCCTAGAGATGTAGTTCAAAGTGGTGGGGCCCAGCCCCGATTTTATGCTTTCCCATCCAGGCCAGAGGCTGAGTCAAATGACGATGTTATCATAGGTATTATTCCAGTTTGCCATAGAGATGCTTCAGTTCTATTTGATCTGGGCTCTATTTATTCCGATGTGTCATCCTATTTGCTTCATATCTGGTTGTGCCTCGTGACTCTTTGTGTGCTCCTATGTATGTGTCCACACGTGTGGGAGATTCTATTATTGTAGATCGTGTCTATCATTCGTGTAGGGTGACTATCGGAAGTCTTGAGACTAACATAGATCTTCTACTTCTTGATATGGTAGATTTTGATGTCATCTTGGGTATGGATTGGTTGTCACCTTATCATGTTAGAATGGATTGTCACACCAAGACAGTGACCTTAGTTTTTCTAGTGTTACCTCTATTAGAGTGGAGAGGGACTCCTAGCCATTTTACCAGTAGGTTTATCTCTTATGTGAAGGCTAAGCATATGGTTGAGAAGGGGTGTCTGGCTTATTTGGCTTAGGTCCACGATTCTAGTGCGGAAGTTCCTTCTATAGATTCAGTACCAGTAGTTCGTGAGTTTCCAGAGGTGTTTCATGTAGATCTACTAGGGATGTCACCGGATAGAGATATTGACTTTTGTAATGATTTGGCTTCAGGCTCCCAGCCCATTTCTATTCTGTCATACTATATGGCTCTGATAGAGTTGAACGAATTAATGGAGCAGTTGCAAGATTTACTTGATAAGGGCTTCGTTAGGCCTAGTGTCTCACCCTAGGGTGCGCATGTGTTTTTTGTAAAGAAGAAAGATGGATCGATCAAGATGTCCATAGATTACCGGTAGTTGAACAAAGGCACCATCAAGAACAAGTATCCATTGCTGAGGATTGATGACTTATTTGATCAGCTTTAGAGTGCCAAGGTATTTTTGATGATTGATTTAAGGTCTAGCTACCATCAGTTGGGGATTAGGGCATCCAATTTCCCTATGACAGCTTTTCGGACTCGGTACGGGCATTAAAAGTTCCTAGTGATGTCATTTGGGTTGACAAATTCCCCAGGAGCGTTTATAAATTTGATGAACCAGGTGTTCAAATCCTATTTGGATTCCTTTGATTGTGCTTATTGATGATATCTTTATCTACTCCTGCAGTCGAGAGGAGGACGAGCAACATCTTCAAATTTTATTTCAAACTTTGAGAAACGGCCATTTATATGCCAAGTTTTCAAAGTTCAAGTTTTGGTTGGACTCGGTCGCATTTTTGGGGCACCTCGTATCAGTAGAGGGCATATAGGTGAATCCTAAGAAGATTGAGGCAGTTCAGAACAGGCTTAGACCCATTTCTGCTACAGAGATCCGGAGTTTCTTGGGTTTGGCGGGATATTACTGTCGGTTTGTGGAGGGGTTTTCAACTATAGTAGCCCAGAAGGGTGACCCATTTATATGGTCAGACGGGTGTGGGGAGAGCTTTCAGGATCTTACACGGTGTATTGTGATGCATCTCGCATTGGGCTTGGTACATTAATGACATAGGTTGGTAGGGTGATTACATATGCATTAGAGCAAGTTCATAAGAAGAATTACCATGTTCATGTTCTGAAAATTTGGAGGCATTATCTTTATGGCGTATCGTACGAGGTTTTCACAAATCATCGGAGTCTGAAGGATTTGTTCAAGCAAAAGGACCTTAATTTGAGGCAGAGGAGGTGGTTGGAGCTATTGAAAGACTATAATATCACCATCTTGTATCATCCCAAGAAGGCCAATGTGGTGGTCGATGCCTTGAGTAGAAAGGCAGTGAGTGTGGGCAACATTGCGTACATTCTAGTCGGTGACAGATCGCTTGCATCAGATGTATAAGCCTTGACCAATCAGTCATGAGGTTGAATATTTCAAAGCCTGGTCATGTTTTAGCTTGTACAGTCGCTCGGTCTTCCTTGTATGAGCGCATCAGAGAGTGGCAGTATGATGACCTACATTTGATTATCCTTAGGGACACAGTGCGGCACGTTGGTGACAAGCAGGTTACTGTTGGAGATGATAGGTTTTTAAGGATGCAGGGTCATATTTGTGTGCCTAATGTAGATGGGCTTCGTGAGTTGATTCTTGAGAAGGCCTACAGTTCATTGTATTCTATTCATCCGGGTAGCGCCAAGATGTATCAGGACTTGCAGCAGCATTATTGGTGGAGAAGGATGACGAAGGATATAGTTGCATATGTAGCTCGGTATCTAAATTGTCAGCAAGTAAAGTATGAGCATCAGAGACCTGGTGGTTTGCTTCAAAAGTTAGAGATTCTAAGTGAAAGTGGGGGCGCATCATTATGGATTTTTTTGTTGGACTCCCACGGACTTAGAGGAAGTTTGACGCGGTATGGGTTATTGTGGACAGGCTGACCAAGTCAGTGCTTCATTCCTATGGCAGTTACCTATTCTTCATAATGGTTGGCTGAGATCTACATCTGCAAGATCGTCTGTCTTCACGGTGTGCCCGTGTCTATCATTTCTTATCGAGGTACACAATTCACATCGCACTTCTGGAGGGCAGTACGGCGTGAGTTGGGCACACAGGTTGAGTTGAGCACAACATTTCATCCTCAGATGGACGGACAGTCTGAGCACACTATTCAGATATTTGAGGATATGCTCCGTGCTTGTGTTAAAGATTTGGGGGATCTTGGGATCAGTTCTTGCCACTTGCGGAGTTTGCGTACAACAAAAGCTACTAGTCGAGCATTCAGATAGCTCCTATGAAGCATTATATGGGACGCGGTGCCGGTCACTAGTTGGATGGTTCGAGCTGGGGGGCTCAGTTGTTGGTACAGATTTGGTATAGGATGCGTTGGATAAGGTCAAGATTATTCAGGATCGACTTTGCATAGCTCCGTCTAGGCAAAAGAGTTTTGTCGAACGTAGGGTTCGTGATGTTGCATTCATGGTCGGAGAGTGGGTATTACTCCATGTTTCACCCATGAAGGGTGTGATGAGGTTTAAAAATAAGGGCAAGTTGAGCCTTACGTACATCGAACCTTTTGAGATTCTTCAGAGAGTGGATGAGGTGACCTACAAGCTTTCATTGCCACCTAGCTTATCAGCAGTCCATCCGGTGTTCAATGTGTCCATTCTCCAGAAGTATCACGGTGATCTGTCCCATGTGTTAAATTTCAGCTCAGTCTAGTTGGACAAGGATTTGACTTATGAGGAAGAGCTGGTGGCTACTCTACCCCAGCAGGTTCGACAGTTGAGGTCAAAGAGTTATCCTTTAGTTTGAGTGCAGTGGAGAGGTCAGCGGATCATGGCAGCTACTTGGGAGTCTGAGTCGGACATGCGAAGTAGATATCCACACCTTTTCACCAGTCCAGTACTTTTCTATATCTGTTCGACGACTAATGGTTGTTTTAGATGTGGAGAATGTGATGAACCGATAGGTCATCTATAGATTTAAACCTTAATTCTATTTTTTCAAAACCTCAAATATCCCATTTTAACCTTCATCAATTTGTGTGTGCAGCTCGTGCCTCTTTCCTGAAGGCTTTTATGTTTAAAATTGATAAAATGTGAAATTTTGCATTAAAAATCTATTTGAGTTGACTTCGATCAACGTTTTGAGAAAACGGACTCGGATTCTTATTTTGACGATCCCGGTGGGTCCGTATCATGATATATGACCTGGACGTATGCCCGGAATCGAATTCGGGAGTCCCTAGCTCGAGTTATCGCTTTATGTCAAGGTTTAATGAATTTAAATATTTGACCCAAGTTTGACTTTATGGTACCGGGTCCATATTTTAGTTCCGAATCTTGGTATTTGTTCATTACTATATTTATGACTTGTTTTCTAAATTTGGTGAGAAACGGAGTTGGTTTGACATGATTCGGACGTCCGGTTGTTAAAATAGAAATTCTTGAGTTCCATTTAAAATTTCATTTGATTTGATGTCCAATTTGTAGTTCTAGGTGATATTTTAGTATTTTAATTGCGCGAGCGAGTTCGTATCATATTTTTTGACTTGTGTGCATAATTGGTTTGGAGACCTGAAGGCTCGGGTGAGTTTCGGATAGGCTACAGATGGTTGTAACTTAGAAAAAACTGGTTTTTAAACTTCTTCTTTGATATGGTGTTTCCTTCTTCGCGATCGCGATGGACTCTCATGATCGCAAAGAGTGAACTTGGCTGGGGTGGAAATTCCTTCATCGCTAATGCGATATCTAGGTCACAATTGTAGAGCAATAGGGGCCTTACCATTCGCGAACACGACCAGCTTCTCGCCAACCCGTAGGCTTGGGACCTGGGGAATCTGACCGTTACTCTTTGTGAACGCTGCACAAGGCTCGCGGACACATAGGCAGGTGGGTGTAAGCCTTCGTGAATGCGAAGGGTATCTCACGAATGCATAGGCTAATTGAGTTGTTCCTTCGCGATCGCGTCAGGCCCTTCGTGAACGCGAAGAAGGCCCGATGCCTAGTGATTTAAATGTTTCAAAAGCGAGGTTTCTCCCATTTTCATAAACCTTCCATTAGAGCTCGGCCTAGCGATGATTTTAAAGATAAACTCAACACTAATTCATATGTTTGTGCACTTTAACTCATTTTCTTACATTTCTTACGTCACCAATTAATTTCTAGCACTAATTTTTGTTCTTCCAAGGTAGAAAACTAGGGATTTAGAAAGAATTGGGGTGTTTTTTCAAATTACGAATTTAGACCTCAATTAAGGTCGAATTTCGAAACTAATTACATAATTGGGCTCGGGGGTGAATGGGTAATTGGGTTTTGGACCGAACATCGGGTTTTGAACAAGCGAGTTTTGGGTTGATATTTGACTTTTTTGGGGAAAAGTGTGGAAATCCTAAATTTGTGCATTGTAATTGATTTCTTTAGCAATATTTGACATTATCGAGTCAATTGTGGTTAGATACGAGTGGTTTAGAGCCGGATTCTAGGGAAAAGGCCCTGATAGAGCTTTGAGTTGAATGCGGAGTGAGGTAAATGTTGAGTTTAACCTTGATTTGAAGGAATTAGGAACCCTCAGAGTATGTGCTATGTTAATTTCATGTGTTGCGGTGTATATGCGAGGTGACGAGTGCTTATACGCTGCTGAACTATTAGTTTCCCTGATTTTTCGCTTTCCCTTAATTATCTCCTTTCATGCCTTAGTTGTTATGCGCTTTAAATGCCTCCCATGCTTTATTTGCTACTTGTTAATCATTGTTTTTCGTGTTAAAAATGTTAGACCTTTCCATGCTTTCATGACACACTTCTATTTGCCTTAATTTTTTAATTGCACCTTTTAATTGTCATTTACTAGACTTGTCTTACCATGTAATGTTTCATATGTGAATTCCAAAGTTGGTACGAGGCTTCCTTTATGATTCAGCTTCATATTCATCAATCGTTGAGGTTCTTGTGATTTGAGTTATTGATTTGATTGTACTCATTGAATATCTGATACTTATATGGTGGGATCAGGTTGTACGTCGCAACGGGTAAAATAAGTGTGGATTAATATAGTGGAATAAGGGTGAATTTGTACTGATATGGTGAGATCAGGTTGCACGCCGCAGCAGGTGAAACAAGGGTGGATTGATACGGTGAAATAAGGGTGAATTATATTACTGATTTTGTGATATGGTCGGATCGGTTGCGTGCCGCAAAATATATTTATTTATGAATGTTGATATTATTACGGTGAAATAAAGGGGGATTGAGTTTTTGGTGGGATCAGGTTGCGCGCTGCAACAACCTATGTGTTTCTATTTTCTTGTGATGTGTTGGTTTTCTGTATTTTTCATACGAAGCCTTAAGTATTGGTAATTCTGTTCGTCACTGGTTTTCTTCGAGGATTTAGCTATTATCTTCAGTTAATGCCTTATTTCGTTCTATATATTCCTTTCCTGTCTTTATTTTATATTGTGTACAGGTTATAATATAAGTGACTTGCCTTAGCCTCGTCACTACATCATTGAGGTTAGGCTCCAAACTTACAAAGTATATGGGGTCGTTGTACTCATACTACACTTTGCAATTCTTGTGAAGATTTTAGAGTCGGACCCAACGATCATTAGCATGCTCGGGTTGGCTAGCGTTGCGGAGACTTGAGATACATCTGCTCAGTGTCTGCAGCCCCTAGAGTCCCTTTTCCTTTTCATTAGCTGTGTACTTTACCTTAGACAGCTTTATATTTTATTCAGACCTTTATTTGTACTACTCTAGTAGCTTGTGCACTTGTGACACCGGGTCCAAGGTTGTATAAGATATTTCAGATGTTATGGCTTCCGCACTTTACTTTAAATTATTACAGTTATTCACCTTCTTTCTTCTCATTTAATTTGAACTGTTGAAATGAATAAATTGTTCTAATGTTGGCTTGCCTAGTAAATGAAATGTGAGGCGCCATCACGGTCTGAAGGTGAAAATTCCGGATCGTGACTGACTCTAAGGGCTTCCTGTGAAGGCAAATTACCAAGAAGTAAAACTATAAAGGCATAAGATTTACGTAGTCTCATGATTAGATTGCACGTTGAAATCTCGATAATTTTGTTCTTTTTTCTTTTGGTGGATAAACCTCGATAATTCTGGAGTATAGCCATATATGTTTCAACATTCAACGGCACTCTCTTTATTTCATCGTCATGTTATGCGTAATTTTATTATATGTTCTATGTATCTTCTCACACAAAATAAGAAATGGTTCCGCCTTATGTGTCCTTCAGTAACTTAGTACCAAATACCTAGGCCTTCAAACAAAACCTTATGTTTGAACCAACTTTTCTAGATTAAAAGTATCTAGAGCAAACAGATTAGATGTTTACACTTTAAAGAAGGGTGGGAACATGTCCATATAAGTAAATGCTAAGTCCATCTAGCATCAGTATCCATTTTCGAGAAGAGCATAAGGAAACTTAATTCAAAAGCAAATAATGAAAAGCAGAGCATATTTCTAGGAAGACATTAAAAAGGTGAGACTTGCCCTTCCAGTGTACCTTTTACTTATAGAGAAGCAAAAATTCAATAGGACAAAATGCCACCAAGTTACTACAGCTACGTCTAAAAGGCTAGATAGAAATCCCAATATAGTACAAGTTCAACTAAGAGGGGTGCTAATTTAAAATTGTTGCAAGTTTCTAGTCACACACTAGTTGGCATAGAGTCCTAAATGGATCACTGCCAAAACTTAATTACTACTAAAGGAATGTTAAACACAACTGGTTAAGATATAAGAAGGGTGCTTTGCGGTAACATTCTAGTTGGCATAGTGCCAAAGATTAACTAATATTATGACAATTTTTCATTCTTTTTTAATTTATTGCCACAAATCCTAAAAATGCATGTAATTTGCACGGTGGATAATTGCGAGATCTTTTTTTTCTTTTTGGAGTAAAATTTCTTATGAAGTTGCAAATATAACGCAGGTGCACTAACACCTATGATTTGAAAGGAAAAGATACACTTAATTTGCACGAAGTTGGAGGGGGAAATGAACTTAATTTCCTATTGGTTGTTTACCGTAAAAATGGTAATAACAATTAAATTTGATTATGAGACTCTAAAAATATGTGATCTATTTTTATGCTAGTTGTTAAGTAGTTGATTCTATGTATGTGAGACTTAGAAACGAAATGAGAGTTAAGGATAGGGCGATAATCAAACCGTTAGGCCAATTATCGGGGCCTCGAGCATGTTGATTCGGGGGCCTCGAGGTCGATTCCGGAGCTCGGGAGGGAGCTATCGAGTGGGGTCAGAATATGGCTAAGAGTTATAATAAAATTAACGGAGACTATTTATGGCCAATGATAAGCAATAAATGAAGAACAACAATGAAGATAATAAATTAAAGCAATAATATCAAGAGAATATGTTAGAGAGCAAAGAGAATGTTTTTGTATATTTCTTGTGGAGCAACTGAAGTAATAGGCCTTTACAAGATGACAAGGATCCCCTTTATATAGGAGGGGAATCCCAACATAGTACAAAATACATTAATTACAAAGACAAAGGGATGGGACATCTAGATTACACCCTGATCCAGGGCTAGGGTAATCTACCAGGCTCTGTCTGTCCTAGCCGTGTACCTTGGAAACTCCCTACTCCGACCATAGCTGTGGTCGACGTTATCCCATGGTCGGGCGTCGACGAACCTCGAAGGGGAGATTCGACTGTAGCCTTGCAGCCTCGAGGCTTTGAGATGATCTTTCGGGGTACCTTGATAACGAGGAATTGGACCCTCCGATTTGACCGTACACAAATAGTCTCCGCATTTCTTAGAGTGGAAGTGATAAGAAACGACCTTGAACCTTTGTCCCCTTCGATATTCTCGTAATGAAAACAGTCATAAGGTGCCAAAAGATGGTGCACACGCATCCCTTGACGGCCTCCGCATTGATTATGGTAGTTAGCTGCCCCTTGGCCTCCTTCAATGCACACGCGGGGCTTCTATAAATACTCCCCTCCTTGTTCTTCCCAACTCATTACATTTCCAAAACTCAAAAAAGGCTCCTTCCTCCTTTACCCTTGTTCTTTCCTAGGAACGCGATTCCCCTTTCTCTTCCGGAATTTTCTAGCAATGGCGAAAACTTCCGCCTCCATTTCCCAGGAGAATGCGGCCTCATCCTCTTCTCTCTTATCTCAAGGTAAAGCGGCAATGCCTCCTCATGCTGAGGAATGCATTCCACGATCTTTCGCGATGGGTTCCGATTTCAAGGTCGAGAGGCCTTCTTCGAAGCCAGGACGCAGTGAGTCCATGACTCAGTATATTAGCTCGATGACGGACGTCGGAAGAGTGAAAGCTGATTGTCGTTGGGGGGACGCAGTGCTTATGGATATCCCTTCTTGGGAGGAGGATATTATGACATACAAAATAGGTTTTCTTAGTGTGTATCTTATCTGTTTACTCTAGGGCCGATGCGGTCATCTTTGCCCCCGATCGACCCCATGATTCTCGACTTCTGCCAACGGTGCCAAGTGACCCTTGGCCAAATTCATCCTTCTTCGGCGTGTTGTTTATATGATCAGGTACTACGTGAACATGATCGAGGAGGTGCCCTTCCCCCTTGATCATCTGATCAGGATGTATAGCCCCCATATCTTCCGTGAGGGTCAAATCAAACACTACTGCCGAGCCCTAATGGCCCTCTTTGCCTGCAATGAGGAGCCCGGGAATGGGGGATGGATAAGCTACTTCATCCGAGTAAGGACTTCTGACCTGATCCCGGCGGAAAAGATGTCGTTTCCCGAGAGGTGGAACGTGTAGCGAAAGTAGACATGCTACCTAGTTATTTCCTCGCTTCTTTTTGACCCTATTCCCTTAGGAACTTAATTTCTCTTGCTAATGCAGCTGCAGCAATTTATCCTGGCATGGTCACGGACCTCCCTAGTTGGGTCGACCGCCTAAAGTTGATTTGCCCGTATGCTGAGCGAGTGTGGCATGACTTGTCCCAGGCTCGGTGGGAAGCTAAAGATCATGGTGAGTCTCTACCTCTGTCGTAGTCATTCTTCTTGACCTAAATTGCGACTGGAAACTCTCTCATTCCTTGTGCTTGCCTCTTGCATTTGTGTAGGTTTGGGGGAAGTCCCCTTGAAGAAGGGAGCATTTCATGACGAGGAGGATGATTTGGTACCCGATGAAGGGAAGAAGAGAAAGAGGGATCCGTTGGACGGGCCTTCTAAATCTAAGAAGGTTAAGGAAGAAGAAGCTAAGTCCAACCCGGCAGCTCTAACCCCGGAGACGGCGGGAAAACCTCGAGGTGAGGGTGAGCAGGAAAATAGCTTCTCGACAGTGCCTAAAGAAGGGATAAACCTGACCGATCCTAGGCCGTAGAGATGGTGGCTTCCGAGCCGAAGTTTGATGTCATTGTGGTCCAATTTTGTGGTGGAGAGGCAACTGAGGGAGTATCGGGTTCTTCCCCCGAGCTGGTCAGCAGTCAGAGTTCACCTCGATCTGGGGTTCCTTCGTTAGTTATTTTGGAGGGGCCTAGTTTCGGGGCCCTGAATGTACAAGGGATGGTCCTGACTGACCCTGATAGTGCCATGGTCGTGATTAACTCTCCTCAGGGAATGACCCACCCTTATAAAGGTGTGCAAGATGCCCGACATGAAGAATCTCCCGATGCGGGGATGCCTGTCCGAGGCGGAGATGTGATCAAAAGGCTTACAACCATTCCCGAGGGAGTCCCTGAGATCGATGCTTCCCTCCTCTTTGGTGAGATGAGCAGGTTTTGCGAGCAGGTAATTTTTGCGAACCCTACCTGTCTTCCGGGCCTTGGTTGCCTTGACCTTTGTCTTTCTAACTTGTCTTTTTTCATGGCTTCAGGCCAAGGCGCTTTACAATTAGACCTTCACCCGGTATCATGTCGAGGTGACCTGTCTCGAGCATGAGAAGGCTCTCCTTACTGAATAGGTTATCTAGTCCCCGTTTTCCATTACCTGAATGTTTTTCCATATCCCCGTGTTTTAACATCTTGGATCTGATTTGTGCAGTTTGAGAAGGAAGGTGTTACAACTCGCGATTTTCGTACGATAAAATTTCGTTTTCAGTTAACCAACGTAGACTCAAGATGATATTATCTTGAGGTTAATGTACTTATACTATTTATAGCAAGCGATAAATAAGTATTATGAAGTAAAAGGGGGTACACAGATTAAAGAAAACGAGTTTCGTTAAAAGTGGTCAATTTAAAATAAAATACGAGCCGAGCGATAATACCCGATAATTATGAACTAGTACCAAGTAAGGTACCATATGACCACGGTAGTATAATATATAACGTATATATGAAGTATTTTCAAAAAATAAATAGAATTTTAAGTAATTTATGGTAATTTTTAAATTATACGGGTAATTGGATAATTACCGGGTAACGAGGCACTACCCTATTAACTAATAAGCGGATAAAAATTTAATAATTATCCCTAATCAACGTGGCAACAAGCGATTAATGTGGCTTATGGCTCTTAAGTCATAGTGGCTTAGTGGTCATTTATTGATTATAAGGCATTTTTACAAGTGAGACTCAAAAAATCTATTTTTTTAACATTACCAAAATTTAGTTCTTCAATTCTATTCAAGAATTGGTTCTATTCAACAATTGATTTTATGTCAAACAAGATACTGTCAAACTAAGAATTTAGTTCAAAGAACACTTACGCTCAAACAAGAATTTAATTCTATGAACACTTACGGCTCAACCTCTATCTAGCAAAATTTCCAACGAAAATTCTTGCATCAAAACAATTCCAACGTGAATTGTTAGAATCGTAGCAACGTAAAATTTTACGGTTCTATAGAAGTATGGTGCAATCTTCTCCAAGAATATTATACGGAGTTTTCCCTACTCCAGGTATGTTAAGGTCATCCCTTCTTTCTTTTGGCATGGTCCAAATTATACTGAAGAAACGAGCAAACACACAGTTTCCATAAATTACACTATTCATAGAATTATTAAGGGTGTCTATATTGTTGATTCCCCATGAAAATTATTATTATTTTCTGTTCATGGGTCTCAGAATAATTCGCAGTTGGAAAAGTTTATCCGGAAGGAATATCGAGATTATTATGTATTTGTCATGCATTTCACTCATTTGCACATGTGCATTGACCCATGACCAGATGGCGTTATATACGGGTATATATGTAAATATATGTATATGGGATATAGGAAAAGGTTATGGCGTTATATAGCACCACCTCCTGATCAGTTGGTATATGATGATGATGTTGCCCACAGTGGCTGAAATATGATTCAAACGGCATTATATACGTGTATATATGTATGTATATGTATATGGGATATGGGAAGAGATTATGGCATTATATACGCACCACCACCTGATCAGCTGGTATATGTTGATGATGTTGCTCATAGTGGCTGAGACGATATGATGGGATGCCCTCACTGGCTTGATGATATCATGTACACATATACCTATGCATAGCATGACATTTATACGTATGTGCATGATATTATAAACGTTTCAAGATTTACAGAGTTATTTAGATTTAAAGGTATTTCTGTATTCCATGTTTCATCTATGTCTTTTACTTACTTATTTTCATGCCTTACATACTCAGTACATTTTTTGTATTGACGCCCTATTTCACGGGGCCTGCGTTTCGTGCCCGCAGGTGCAGGTAGGCAAGCTGACGGTCCCCCTTCTTAGGATCCCTGATCAGCGAGAGTTGGCGTGCTCCATTTGATCCGGAGTTGCTTTTGATGTTGGTATACGTTTGTGTATAGATATATATATATAAATGGGTATGATGTGGCTTAGTCCCATCTTTGTACAGATATGTTTTTGTTAGAGATCTGTAGAAAGTATGTCTAGTTGGGATGTATGTGGCCTTATTGGCTTTCAGTTATTGGATGTATAGTTGTCTATAGCAGCCTTGCCGGCTCGCCCCGTATATTCTGCAGATATACATACATATGCCTTAATGGCAGGTTTCCTTCATATATATTATCTTCATAATTCAGAAGATGTTATACATGTTCATATCCTAGACGTATGCTTAGGGGTGTTTGACAGGTAGGACTCAGGCACCCGTCGTGGCCCATCGGTTTGGGTCGTGACAAAAGTTGTATTAGAGCAGTTCTGTCCTAGAGTTGTCTACAGACCATGTCTAGTAGAGTCTTGTTTATGGGTGTGTCGTGCACCACACTTATAGACAGGAGGCTACAGGACATATAGGATGTTATCCTCTCTTGTTATCTTAGATTATGCGATATAAGCATTTATGTTCCTAATGATGTGTTACGTTTTTTTAGCGATGCATCTGAATACTACAGCCGCTAGCACGGGTCAAAAGGCTATAAAGGTGTTAGAAATAGAGATAAGTTATACTATGGATTCAGACTCATCGGGGATCAAGGGTTCTATTGAGGAGGATCCATCCGAGGATCCATATGAGTCATCTGTTCGAGTTGTTTCTACCACTCCGGTAGTAGATGGGGTGAGAGGAGTTCCGACCTCACCAAGGCCCTTAGTTTCACAGCCCGTTGATCAGGTTATGAGGGGATTAGTGCATGGATTGGCACAGCCGGGATTCCTCAGGCTCAAAACTATGTCAAGGTATTTGCGGACACCAGCTCTTCTGAGATTCTGGATAGTCCACAGTCTTGGGAGTCCGTCAATCAAGGTTCGTCGGTGTATGTTATGGGATATGCAGAGGAAGAAGATAGTAGTCGGGCCAAGAAGAGGAAGGTGATAAGGACATGAAGATTCTGCTTCGATGTGTGTCCGATTGAGGTTCTTCTATAGGACGAGGCAAGGACCCTCTACTATAGACTTCCTCCAAGTGTCAATTTTTGGTTGGTGAGTTCCACCTCTTCTTAGAATATTACCAAGTCAGGGTTCGAAATGTGTTAGGTCATTTTATGAGGACGTACGGAGCCCCATCCCGACTTGTATATATTATGGTTATGCCTACTTAAAGGTTTTGCAGACATAATCCTGTATATAGTTTTGGGTATGACATGTCTACAGCCTAGTCGCCCCTATGTATATAAACCTTTTTGTAAATTATTTATGCAAGTTAAGTTTTAATATTGTTACCTATATATATGAATCTGGCCCGAAATGGCTTATGACAGATTTGATAATAAACAAGGATAACGTACGTGGTGTTCAGTTGGGTAGAACTTGATATTATAATGGGTATGGATTGTTTGGCCTTTTGTTATGCTAACATCAAGTGTAGATCAAAGATAGTCCGATTTCAATTTCCAGGAGATCCTGTTTTGGAGTGGGAAGGTAATACGGCGTCGCTGAAACGCAGATTTATTTCTTATCTAAAGGAAAGAAAGATGATTAGAAATGGTTGTATTTATCACTTAGCTCGGGTTCAGGATATGAAAGTAGAGTCACCAACCATTCAGTCCATTCCAGTGGTTAATAAGTTTCCCGATGTTTCTCTCGATGAACTTTCGGGTCTTCCGCCAGAGCGAGAAATTGAGTTTGCCATCGACCTACTACCAGATACTCATCCAATATCTATTCTCCTTATAGAATGGCCCCTGCAGAGCTGAAAGAGTTGAAAGAACAATTAAAGGATTTACTTGAAAAGGCTTTATCAGACCTAGTACGTCGACGTGGGGAGCACCTATTTTGTTTGTAAGAAAGAAAGATGGTTCCTTACGAATGTGTATTGATTATAAACAGTTGAATAAAGTGACGATCAAGAATAAGTACCCGCTCCCAATGATTGATGACTTATTTGATCAGTCACAAGGTGCCAAATATTTTTCAAAAATAGACTTGAGGTCCGGGTACCATCAGGTAAGGGTTAAGGATGAATATATTCCGAATACATCATTCAAAACCAGATACGGGAACTTTGAGTTTCATGTTATATCGTTCGGTTTGACCAATGCCCCAGCAATATTTATGGATTCGATGAACCGTTCAAGCCCTTTTTAAGATTTGTTCATAATTATATTTATTGACAATATATTTGTATATTCTCGTTCAGAGACTAAGCATGCAGATCATCTCCGTACTGTGCTCAGAGTTCTACAAGAAGGGAAGTTGTATGCACAATTTTCTAAGTATGAACTCTGGTTGAACTCTGTAGCTTTCCTTGGGCATATTATTTCAGGTAAAGACATCCGAGTGGATACACAAGAGACTGAGGCAGTTGTCACGACCCAAACCGAAGGGCCGCGACGGGCACCCGGTGCTTTACTCAACCGAGTACCAACGTAACATATCTTTCTTATCATGTAATCATGAGTAAATGAGCCAAAAAACCCGTCATGAGATAACAAGAATAAAACATAAGGGAATACCTAACATATGAAGACCCAACATGATATACAAACTAATATATGTGACATACGAGCCTATAAGGCCGACATGACCATTAGTAAAATCGAAATATAGGCCAACAAGGCCATACAAGTATCCATACATCTGACATCTGTCTACAAGCCTCTAAGAGTACAGAAAATCATAAAGGTCGGGACAGGGCCCCGCCATACCAATCAATAGATATCCAAAGCATACTGACCAAATAGGCAACTCCGGAGCAAGTGGAGTGCACCAACACCTTCGCTGAGCTAATAGCCTACTGGAGGACTGTCAACCTATCAATCAAGACCTGCGGGCATGAGATGCAGCGTCCCCAGGAAAAAGGGACATTAGTACGAATTAAGTACCGAGTATGTTAGGTAGGAAAGCATAAACAAGAACAGTAATGTAAAGAGAGAGATAGAGGAGATACAATATGTAACATCAGAGTGCCTCTGGGGTTATTGATATGAAATGCATAATACATATATATACATAAACTTTTTAAAACATTCGCCTCTGTGGGCATCATCATCATCATATCGTACCCGGCCTCAAAGAGGACTCGGTAAAAGCATACCCGACCATCATAAGGTTCGGTAGAATCGTACCCGGCCACGTGGAGCTCGGTAAACCAACTGATCAGTGGTTGCACAATAGGTGTCGTACCCGACCGACTATAGCGCGGCTCGGTAGAGTAAAATAGATACATATATATAATGCATGCTCAACTCATGGAATCACCTTCTAAACCTTTTGGAGTGACTTAAGAGCACTATGGACATCCATACCCTCAATATGAACCTTAGTAGGATTCAAGGATCATACACACTTGCTTAGAATAATTTTATAAGGAAAGAACAA
Organism: Nicotiana sylvestris; assembly: GCF_000393655.2. Classification (NCBI taxonomy): domain Eukaryota; kingdom Viridiplantae; phylum Streptophyta; class Magnoliopsida; order Solanales; family Solanaceae; genus Nicotiana; species Nicotiana sylvestris. Next base: position 65,681,418 of record NC_091067.1, on the reverse strand, counting down.
CATGGACAACCTTAGTTGCTAGGAGTAGATCCGTTATGAAGTAGCGTATTCATTTCACTTTAGATCATGCCAAAAGAAAGAAGAAAGTGCCTTAACATACCTTAAACCCGTTGAGTCCCTAATCCCTTCCAAGCAACTCTTCAAACAAGTCAACTCAATCTATCATAGTATAAGGAGATTCAAAATCAGTGCTGAGCAAAGGCTAAGTCTATAACTTAAGCTAGTAGCTCGTTTACGTAAATTTGGGCAGCATCTCCCTTGTAACAAGGGCCTCCTCCAATACCATATACCAACAACAATTACCAGAGCAATCCATCAATACATAATTATCAATATCAAGACACCATATAACAACAACAAGTCACAACTACATTACGACGAGCGGCAAGCTCCGATTGGAATCCGTATACCCCTTATAAATCATTATAGACTTCTTACTTCAACATAAAAGTATCATTAACATGATAATGAAGTCATTAATCAATGATTCTAGCCTTATACCATATATTTATAACAACGAAAATAATCCACAACTTCAACTATCCCCAACTAGCATCTTTATTCACTAGTTCATGTCTAGCCAATCCATTTAGTTTATAAACATCAAGATAACCTTAGGCACAAGTAAGAACACAATATAAATACCTCCTACAGTAACTTCAAGTCAAAATCCAAGTTATATTCAGTTTACCATAACCCTCAATAGCAATACAACACCATAGAAGTGACTTAAGCTAATCCAAGTATTATCTTGTAGTTTATCATCCTAACAACTTAACCAACATACAAGCAAGCTTAAGAACAATTAGTAGGCTGTTATACTCACCTTAGACAGCAGAAACAACTTGGAATTTCATCCAAATACAGCCCACAACAATCCTCAATGACAACACAACCTCAAAGAGGTGTTGTTCTTCACTAGAACTAAGTTTTGATGTTGAAATATGGTGTAATCACTTTGGAATCACTTCAAACCCTTGTGGTATATGTTTAGGAGGGTTAGGAGAGGTTTGGAGACGAATTTTAGTTGAAAATGAGCAAAAATAGGCGTCCAAATCGTTTATAAATTGAAGTAGGTCAACCACCGCCTAAGTGGGTCCCATTGGGAGCTGCTTGCGCGGTCTCGCGAAAACGCGAATATCTCTCTACTCCAATATCGTATTGACGAACAGTTTAATGCATTAGAAACTAGACTTGTAGACCTTACATTTGGTAGGTATAACACCCCATGATTCCAAGTATATTTGGAGAAATTCTCAGATACATTTGACCTAAATTTCAGCAAATTTATGAATGTAATTTGTGATGACCTTTGCCAACTCTTGTTCCACAACTTACTTGCCTTCAAAATGTAGAAGATGAATATCATATGACTAAAATAATTCATAGAATAACCTCCTTATCATGTTAAGAACCCTAGTCTCACCCCAAAGTACATGTTATAACATTCCAAACTTGTCGACTTTTGACGAAACTTATTTGCTTCAATTGGTTTAGCTTCTAAGATTTCCAACCCTCTTGGTACTCGTTATTCATAATCTTAAATATTTGTAACCTCCAAGATAACATGATTAACTTACTTTATTTGCTTCCAAATAGAATCTCATTTCCGAGCTTACATCAATGACTTACGACGTACTCTCACGTATGAAAACTTGGGGTGTAACATCATTCCCCCCTTTGGAACGTTCCTCCTCGAATGTTCACTGATGCGCTTATCAGTTTCGTAAACTATGGCTCTTACGAATACTTTAATGCTCATCTTTCCATCTAAGCAACTGTTTTGTGAATAAATCCAAATGCTTGGGCATTCCTCCCCACCCCCCCCTTTTAGGCCTCTTTGTCACACCATGACATGTGGTTGGAATTCTTCCAACATCGTAACATTTGATACCTTATGTCATGCAGTATGTACGACTGTGTCCTTGTATGAGCGCCTAGCGACTCGTCTTCTCTTTTTCCTCCATCTTTTAGCCAATCTCTAAGCCTCACTTTATGAACATATACAGAATTATGACAAGCTGTCCCTCTAGGCATCTATAGGTGTACTGATGTCTTTCGCTTGGTACTTTATCGAACTTAAGACTATTTCTATCTCTTGTTTCATAGCCTTGTATATCTATCCTTATGGATTTACTACATCTAGGTAGGTTATACTATACCATAAAACTTACTTCGGTTTATTATTACCGAGGTTTGCTACCCAACTCCAGGTTACTCTCTCGCTGCTTATCCTATATGTATAAATCTAAGTCCTTTAGTGCTTCCTCATTATTATTCATCTAAGAATAACAAACAAATCTCATCTCGAACTTTGGAACTTGTACCCATCTATTGTTTATTCACCTTAATGTTGATCTATAATCTATCACTGATAACTTGCAACCTCTTACGTAATACACTGTCACTAGGGCTCACATCTTATCGGGGAACATATGAAGTGATTTTCCTGATCCACCTAGGGATAATACTATACTTCAATAACCGTATTTCATTGCATCCCAACGCGATTCATCTTATGGGGGTATTCTAATCCCGTGCAATTAATGAAATCCCTTTCTCGTTAAATCATTACTCAATCAAAGGCCTAAGAATCATCCTCTTATCTATCACAATTACACCCTTATTCTACCGCCAGGGCAACATTCCATCTCTTCTAAATGCACCTAGTCTTAGACTCCTCTGGGTTCATTCAGGCTGTACCGAGCTTTTTATTACATATGGAAATCATCAGCTCCCTTGTTTTGATGGGTTTAATCCCGAGGACATACATATTCTCGTCACCTTCTCACTCACCTTTTCATATCCTTACTCCTATCTACCTAAAACCTTGTTGCTCTACAATACTTTACCTTAGGACCTACACCGATCTATTTATACTACTCGCAACCTTCCTTTAACTTGCTAGCACCATAAATTTCCTTTCGTGCCTTCTCAGTTGTCCTTAAATGTAAGCAATTACTTTTGCTGGTCGTTCTATCACTTGTTGCATGAATACTTGGCTTGTCTTTTTGCCCACGAATACTATAATTTCCTGTACCTCATATGATCTCAAACATCACCTTTGATGGCTTTTTTTTACCATTCATTAGCCATGATAGGTGCCACTTTCTTATGGAGTGTATACAATATTGTAGTGAGACTGTTGTTACAGGATAATTTACTCTTTAGCTCACTATGCTTAGGTGGAAACCTTCTTCCTTATTTCCTCAGCTAGTCTTTCATTGTAGTACTTAGGGAGACCTTCTGGCTCTTGTAAAGTTGCGAGCTTGATATATCGTACACCCGAAGGTAATTTTCGTTATTCTTACTCGCCCATAATAATCCTTAGTTACATAAATTTATGCCTTTGTGCTCGTAGGGTTACTTCTAAGCTCAAATTTTTATTGTCTCCTTAGTGGCACTCTCTCTTATTTTTATAAACCTTAAAAATGGTACATTTAATTGCCTCAACTTCTATCTGAAATTTTTTCAAATGATTGCGATCTCGTATCTGCGAGACTGAATTCACTATGCTGCGGTTCACTACATTTATCTTGCATGATCTATTGATTTATCCGTGACCTCTTGTCTAGCCATAACTGGGCTCTTCCTGAATCAACTACTAATTACTCGTTGGTCCATTCTCATATATATATATATATATATTCTGCATAATCCTTCTTGGGATATATCCTTTGTCTTAACTTATCTCTCGCCACTAGCTCCTGATGTATCAAGTGTCTATTCACACTTATTTATCAATAACATCCTGGCCGGAAACTTTTACTGCCTCTCTCCGGTGTTGTGCTTGTATAATGTTCTGAAGTCGCAACATATCTGCAGTAATTGAATAAATGCAACATCATCCCTTTCTCCTTTTTACCACATTCTTCCTTTACCATTCCATAGTTAATTGAACCGCTTAACTCCGACTTAATACCATATCACACCATATTCCCCCCTTCAGGGGAGTACTAATATTTAGTACTACGACAATCTACCTATAGTTGTTTTACCTCTTCATCTTTGGCGTCTTTTCACATTATTGTCACACCTCCTTTTTCCGCACCCGAGGGGCGCATTAGAGTTTTTCCAATTAAAGGACAATCAAAACGGGATTGGTTTAATTATTTCAGAGTCGCCACTTGGAATATTTAGGGTGTCCCAAGTCACCAATTTTAATCCCGAATCGAGGAAAATAATGACTCTATATTACAGTCCGCGTACCAGAAATCCGGATAAGGAATTCTGTTAACCCGGGAGAAGGTGTTAGGCATTCCCGAGTTCCGTGGTTCTAGCACGGTCGCTCAACTGTTATATTCAGCTTGATTATCTGATTTTATACAAGTGTGAACTTATGTGCAAAATTTAACTTTTAACCGCTTTTATCATTTACTGTTATTTTATAAGACTTGCAACGTCGTGAAAACATATCTCGAACCACGTTACATCAATGCACCCGTGGTTGTTGACATATCTCGACTCGGTTGAGATTTGGATTTGGGTCACATAAATGTGCACCCGGATTAAGGAGAATAAATTATTAAGACGCGCCTAGAGCAACTAGCGTATTGTTGTTTTGGGGAAGGCCGAAAAATTCGCTAAACGGTCTGTCCCGAATTCTAAGTGTTTTAATATATATACAGTTAGAGGGCCCCGCAGCTGTGTACATTTTTTGTTTGACGAGGCTCGTCTCGTTCTACTTTTAAAAGGAATTTGCGACGTCATGGATATGCCTCTCGAACCACGTCACAATCAATGTACCCGTGATTAGAAATACATTTCGAATCCGTCGAGATTTAGATTTGGGTCACATAAATGTGCACCCGAGTTTAAGGAGGTAAAATTATTAGATACGCGCTTAAAGAGACTATCGCGTTATTATTCTGGGAGGGCCGTGAGATTTGCTAAACGACCCATCCTGGAAACTGAATGCTTCGATAATATACATTTAACGAGGGCCCCGCAGCCTGTGCGTTTTTTTTATTTTTTCATCGAGGCTCATCTCGTTCTTATTTTTAAAGGGTATCCTATAGCAACTACGTTTCTTGTCATGTTCGTCTCTACTAATTGAAAACAGGGGATAGTCCTAATTAATTACGTGCTTGCAAGTTATCTATAACAACATTCAGAAATGCTTAAAAATCAGAAACGAGGCTGCGTGCACAGTCAGCCGAACAAATAATCATGGGCCCAAATCCAGCCCACGCGTGATTGGCCAGACCTGGGCCACTGCTTGTTCGATGCGAGCCTGCTTGGTCTGTTTTGACCCGGGCTCGACCTTCGTGGGGTTGAGATTGTAAAACCTGTGTTCTTTATCTTAAAACATGGTTTTAACAGTTATATATGGCAATTTATTGGAAAGGAAAGAACTTAATTTACAGTGTACGATTTTCATGCTTGGCATACATTACAGGCTTATACTACACCATTGCACTAAATCTAAGATACAACCTACTGCATTGGGCATACTCTTATCACCATCCTATATACACAATCTAACATTCAACTACCATTCATTGACAGTTATTAGGCCTGAAGGCTATCTCCAGCATCCAAAACAAGAATAAAATTTTTCTACATTACATGATATTTAAGGTAACAAACTATGTATAAAAAAAACACATTCTTCAGGTCTTTTCGTTTACATTCATGCTCAAGTTTCCAGCTACATCTGACAGTGTATTAGGTGTGTACCTGGTATAGAAAGTAAAGGAAGAAAGAGAGTAATCAGTTGAGTAGTATGCAACAAACACAGCAGCAGCAGACACACAACAACAACACAGCAACAACCAACAACCTCAAGTGCTTTCTACAGTCCACAGACAACCAGCAGTATTTCCCAGAACAAAGAGAACCAGCAAATAGTCGAGCAATCCCAGGAAAGAGTAGAGAAACCACAGCAATAACAGAGTGTTCAATGCAGCAACACCAACAGTTCAACAACCATAAACAGCTCAGTCAATGCAAACAACAGAACTTGGCCAAAACAGCTTGACCAAAATGCACTCTTATACAACTTTCAGACAGTGTTTGGTTGCAATGTTTACTGGAAACTACCTTATGTTTTTTTCAGTTTTCTTTTGAACTCACTAGACCTCTCTTTAGACTAAAAGTTCCAGCCTCAAGACTAAAAATTCCAGCCCCTTCTTATGTTCTAAAACAGCTTATTTATAAGCTAATCGACCTAGTGCAGCTAAGCTGCCTGCCCTGCCAATTTGCAGACTGCCCATACCCTTTAAGCCCATCCTTAAGCATCTTTTGATGCCAGACATTTGCTCCCCACGCCTGGTTTTCTTTAATCAAGAGTTATGGGCTCATTTTAGTATTCATTTTAAACTCCCATGCTCTCATGTCTTGTTCCCCATTGGCATTAGTTTAATCTTAATTAGTACCCTACTTGTCAATTCATTTAAACTAATCTTTTATGTCCTTTTCAAACCCCAGAATACCCTTGTTAGCCCTTGATTATTACTGCCCTGCCCATTGCAGTATCAGGGCATTTTTGAACTTCTGAAAGTTTAATTTCAGAATTGCCCTAGCCTGACCCTTTTAATTTTTTTTTTTACAATGTAGTTACAAACTAGCATTCACAGATAATGTCTAATATTCATTTCACAATACAGGTCCATTCAGTCAAATGAGGTTGTACATATCAGAACATTTGAACATTCAGTCGTAGGAAGTTAATCGACGACATTTATCAGGTCGACTATACTAATTATAACAAGTAATAATCAGTCGCTCATATAAACGATACGTTCAGGGACCTAAAGGGCTTCGGACAACTTTGGTCAATCACTGGGAACCTATATAAGTTAACTTATTTGACGATTAATCTAATCGACGAACATGTATATCACAGAGTACATCAGAACACACACATAGAAAATCAATCGACCAAATAAAAGGTCCTTGCTAGAGATGGAAGAAAACAGAAAAAGTAACGGACAATAACAAATACTCACAACAAAGCATGTTAACAACTCAATCAAAACTAAAACAAAGAGCAGGAAAACTTACTGAAAAAGTTTAAACCAAACTGTCCCAAATCCGACTTAGCTTTGACCATTTGAGGCCGAACAAATTTTAACCAGGGTGTTCTCACATGAGAACACCTTGGTTAAGATCCATTAAACCTCAAACCCCTTTCAAGACCGTCCGGATTCCCCAGGTGCATGTATTCTAGGTTTTGGATCTTCAGATCTGATTTTTTGGGAGTTGTGGGTAGATTCGGACCAAACCAAGTTTGGTTTGGTCACGAGGAGGGTCATGGGAGTGTCTGATACAAAGATGGTGAGGTTTGGTATAGATCGAGTTTTGTCTCGAATCTTCAAATCCAGATTCGAGACGATAGGAAGTGATTCGAGGCTCATGGTTAGTGGATTCGTGTTCAGGGTGGTTGGATGCTTCAGGGGTGTGAAGGGGGTGGTCATCGGCGTTCATGCCGCCGGGTTCTGGTGAAAGGGAAGCTAGGGCGGCTGCTAGGGTTTGGGGGGGGCTTCAGTGTTTGGGGACGAGTGAAGGGTGGGGTTCGGATAGGGGGCGTGGGGTGTAAGAGAAGGCTTATATACGGAGTAGGGGATTGGATCTGAGCCGTCAGATCAGATGATCTCAACGGCTTGGATCTGATGGTGAAAAATGAGGCGGGGTCGTTTGATAGTTAAACGGGGTCATTTGGTTTAAGTGAGGGGTTGGGTTAGATCGGTTGTTGGGTCGGGTTTGAAAATGGGTTGCTGAAAGAGATTCTGAGCCGTTGGATCGGCCTGGACGGGTGGCTCAGATCGAACGCCCTATGCGGCGTCATTTTGGGGACGTGCCTGGGCAGGCCTGGTTTGGACTGGGTCTTGCCTTGGCTTTGGGCCTCATTTTGGGGCCCAATCCGATTTTCCCTTTCTTTTTTTTTCAAATCAACAAATTAAACTAACAATTCCTAAAAATTGTAAAAACTAAAATAAACTTACACACATATCGGTTAACACCTATAACAATTAACACACCATTTTAACATATATTTTTGATTTTCTTTTTCTTTTTGGAGTAAATTTCGCGAAGCAAAAATCACGTGCTTACAGCTGCCCCTCTTTGCCCGAAGACACGAAGGGTTTTCGCGCAAAGATAAAGCGAGCGATTTTTGCCCGTCCGAATACTCCGTGTGAAGCATTTTTTTGAAAAGATTTGACCGAACCTTTGCTTCAGAGGTTTCCTACATATCCTGGGCTGAACAGGAATCAGGTCAATGTAGTTTGGGAAATTTTGGTAGCTGGGACTACCGTGTAACTGTAGTGCTTGCTGCTGTTGTACGCTGTTGCATGCTGCTGTAGGATGCTACTGCTCACTGATCTCCTTATTACATTTTTCTTGAAAGGAAAAACAAGAAGTTAAGCTAGAGTGTGAGATCTTTTCTATCTTCAACTTGTTCTTGTTGCCTTGCTTTCTTGTCGGCTAATGCTTTCCTCTGATGCCTTTATTTTGTGAACTTTGGAGATGATGCTGGTCCTTTGCCTTTTCTGAATGCCAGTTTTCATCACTTCGCTTGACTCGTTGGGAACATACCCTCTTCTTCAAGCCTTTTAATTGTTTCTTCGGCGGTATGGCTTTTCATCAAAATTGTTACGTTGAGCATGCTATAATGTTTCTGAACTGCTTCTTCTGATACGCGTTCCTTCTTCCTTTTGAATGTGCGCTTGCTTTGGCAGCCTTCTGCCTCTTGGCGCTGGGGATTTTATTGTTTCCTGCTTGGGGATCTCTGTTGTAACCTTCCGTCTTCAGGCGGGGCTACTGATTCTAAAATCTAGAGCTAAACGTATTCTCGCATTATACTGGTGGGCGACCTAGAACTTAAAAATATTCCCGCATTATACTGGTGGGCGACCTAGAACTTAAATGTATTCCCGCATTATACTGGTGGGCGACCTAGAACTTAAATGTATTCCCGCATTATACTGGTGGGCGACCTAGAACTTAAATGTATTCCCGCATTATACTGGTGGGCGACCTAGAACTTAAATGTATTCCCGCATTATACTGGTGGGCGACCTAGAACTTAAAAGTATTCCCGCATTATACTGGTGGGCGACCTAGAACTTAAATGTATTCCCGCATTATACTGGTGGGCGACCTAGAACTTAAAAGTATTCCCGCATTATACTGGTGGGCGACCTAGAACTTAAAAGTATTCCCGCATTATACTGGTGGGCACCTACAACTTAAAAGTATTCCCGCATTATACTGGTGGGCGACCTAGAACTTAAATGTATTCCCGCATTATACTGGTGGGCGACCTAGAACTTAAATGTATTCCCGCATTATACTGGTGGGCGACCTAGAACTTAAACGTATTCCCGCATTATACTGGTGGGCGACCTAGAACTTAAAAGTATTCCCGCATTATACTGTTGGGCGACCTAGAACTTAAAAGTATTCCCGCATTATACTGGTGGGCGACCTAGAACTTAAAAGTATTCCCGCATTATACTGGTGGGCGACCTAGAAATTAAAAGTATTCCCGCATTATACTGGTGGGCGACCTAGAACTTAAAAGTATTCCCGCATTATACTGGTGGGCGACCTAGAACTTAAAAGTATTCCCGCATTATACTGGTGGGCGACCTAGAACTTAAATGTATTCCCGCATTATACTGGTGGGCGACCTAGAACTTAAAAGTATTCCCGCATTATACTGGTGGGCGACCTAGAACTTAAACGTATTCCCGCATTATACTGGTGGGCGACCTAGAACTTAAAAGTATTCCCGCATTATACTGGTGGGCGACCTAGAACTTAAAAGTATTCCCGCATTATACTGGTGGGCGACCTAGAACTTAAAAGTATTCCCGCATTATACTGGTGGGCGACCTAGAACTTAAAAGTATTCCCGCATTATACTGGTGGGTGACCTAGAACTTAAAAGTATTCCCGCATTATACTGGTGGGCGACCTAGAACTTAAAAGTATTCCCGCATTATACTGGTGGGCGACCTAGAACTTAAATGTATTCCCGCATTATACTAGTGGGCGACCTAGAACTTAAAAGTATTCCCGCATTATACTGGTGGGCGACCTAGAACTTAAAAGTATTCCCGCATTATACTGGTGGGCGACCTAGAACTTAAAAGTATTCCCGCATTATACTGGTGGGCGACCTAGAACTTAAATGTATTCCCGCATTATACTGGTGGGCGACCTAGAACTTAAATGTATTCGAAATTGTTCCCCCGTTCTTCCGAAAAAAATTTTTGACAATTGGCAGAAAATTTTCTGCCCCGGTTTTGGTGACTTCCCTGGCGCTGCATCTCGCTGCCATCATCAATCCTTTGTTTTCCTGCAGCAGACAAAGGGATTTAATTAGTTTTTATCGTGGTGGTAGAGGGCGCCTTTCTGCCATCTTCTCTTTTCTTGCTCTATGTCCCATAATTGATTAATAGGGCAGAGTTGCCTGCTGGGGGTCTCTAGCCTGCCGGGGATTGGCTTTCAATTATTCCCCTTTTCTGCTTTCTCTTTAAGCACATGCTGGGGGAGCCTGCTTTTAACTCCCGACGCCACTCCCTTTAGGAGCTTACTTCCTCCAAAATTACCGGGCACGATCACCGCATTGCCTGGGATCGGCTTTTAAGACTGTTTGTACTATCCTGCATTGGGTGAATTCCCCTCCGGTTTCTGGTAGTAAGCTTTGAAAAATCCTTTCAAGACAATTTTTAGGAAAAGAAATAAAAGATAAAAAAAGGAGAAAGTCTTTCTGAACCAATATTTGGTGGGAGAAGAAACTCAAAAGAACTTATCTAAAGGACTTGACTGGTCCCCGTGATCATGACGTGCATCACAGATTCCCGACCCAGTCTATTTGTACCAATGGGTTTTCCCGATGGTCTGATTTGCTGGGGATGATAAAGGAGTGTCCATTTCGTTTCGAATGTGGTAGCTTTTCTGATCTGTCTTGTCGCCTCATAGTGCCCTTCGAGGGGTTTTCACTAATGAGACTCTCTCTTTTCTCTCATCTCCCGGCGCCTTATGGTGCCTGTGAAGGTTTTCACCAATAAGACTCTCTCATTTCACATCCCTCATCTTACATCGCCTCTCGGTGCCTGTGAAGGTTTTCACCGATAAGACTCTCTCATTTCATATCCCTCATCTTACATCGCCTCTCGGTGCCTGTGAAGGTTTTCACCGATAAGACTCTCTCATTTTATTTCTTTCGAGGAATCGGGGCGTTGTAGATACGACCCTCTCTTCTGGAGATTCCTTTGACCATCAATTCATTCCCAGTCTTACGATCCTCTTCTTTGCTGGGGATCGGTGTATTATTCTCGGCCTCATTTGCCTGACTCGACATCTTTTGAACATTGATCGGGAGGTCTTTTGGACATTGATGTTGGTTTTGGTGTGGAGTTAAAGAAAGGCTATGAAAAATGAAAATAATTTGATGGGTGATGTGCTACAACTTTTGGAATCAAACCTTTGTTGGAATTTAAAACATAACCTCTGCCCCAGTTTTCTTGCTTGGGGAATTTATTTTTTTACACTTATGTTGCGCTATGTGCGTTACGCACGCTGTGCCTATTATGCACACTATGTACATTATGCATCCTATATTCACTATGATGCATACTATGACCGAGCCGTGAGGCGCCTACGTATCCTCTTTGAGGAATCAGGTCAAACGTAGTTCCCACGGTTTTGTATTTCTTGTGATTTTATCTTCTTCTTTTTTTTCCTTCTTTTCATTTTCTTTTTATTTTCTTTTTCTTTCTTTTTTTTTTTCTTTTTTTTCATGTCTTTTCCATTAGTGATTCCAAAAGAGGGGTATGAAAGAATTACTTAAGGCTCAAAGGGGGAAGCAAGGGTTAAAAGTGTTTGGATAGAAGAAAGAACTGCCTCCGTCATCTCATTATCCAATAAATGCCAAATATAAAAAAATAAACCAACAATTGCCATAATTAAAGAAATTATGCATAATATCTCTTGACTGCATCTGAATTGATAGCCATGTCGACACATCTCCCCTCGACATCTGTCAAACACAAAGCACCGTTGGACAATACTCTGGTCACGATATAAGGCCCTTGCCAATTTGGGGCGAATTTGCCTTTTGCCTCGACCTGATGTGGGAGGATCTTCTTCAATACCTGCTGCCCTACTTCAAACTTCCTGGGGCGCACCTTCTTATTATATGTTCTTGCCATTCTCTTCTGGTACAGCTGACCATGGCACACTGCTGCCAATCTTTTCTCATCTATCAGGCTCAACTGTTCCAATCGAGCTTTGACCCATTCATCATCATTAATCCCGGCTTCAGCGACAATTCGGAGGGACGGAATTTCGACCTCCGCTGGTATTACGGCCTCAGTTCCATACACCAACAAATAAGGAGTTGTGCCTATGGAAGTTCGGACGGTAGTGCGGTAACCCAACAAAGCAAAGGGTAATCTCTCGTGCCATTGTCTGGACCCTTCCACCATTTTTCGCAGTATCTTCTTGATATTCTTATTGGCTGCTTCGACTGCTCCATTCGCCTTGGGACGATAT